>NC_042616.1:813615185-813750463 GCF_901001135.1 Rhinatrema bivittatum | reverse complement strand
AAACTTTAGATGTATAACAAAGTTATCCCGTTTGTTCATGTCCATTCTCGGTGTTTGTCCCACGCCCTTTTGGATTCCATTACGGTTCTCGTCTTCACCACCTCTTCTGGGAGGGATTCCAGGCGTCCATCACCCTTGCCATGAAGAAATATTTCCTGACATTGTCCCTGAGTCTTCAACCTCGTAATTTCATATTGTGAAATTTCCATAGAAAAATATTGATTTTTGCGCCTTGTTAATTCCTTTCAGGTATTTGAAGGTCTGGTATAGACCTCCCCTTTCTCTTTTCCTTCAGGGGACATTAATATTAAGTCCCTTCAGTCTCATCTCAAATGACTTTCCGTGCAGACCCCCACACCATTTTGGTCACCTTTCTCTGGACGGCTACAGTCTGTCCTTATCCTTTTTTGAGATACGGTCTCCAGAACTGAACACAGTATTCCAGGTGAAGCCTCGCCAGTGGCTTCACCTGGAATAGTGCAAAGTGATGCATATAGGGAAAAATAACCCTTGCAGTAGTTACACAATTTTAGGATTTTTTCCCTTCTGATTATGCATCTTTCAATGCAGCCCAGCATCCCTCTGATCTTAGCCACTGCCTTATCGCATTGCTTTGCCACCTTCAAATCATCAGACACTATCACTCCAAGGTAAGAAAGAAAGTAAAAAAAATGCAGAATGATAATACATTAAGTAAAGGTACAAGTTACGAAACATACAGCGTCAGGGATGTTGTCCTTAGTCTGGTTTTATTTCTAGTCTGTCGGCAGGATACCGCATATTTTGTTGCTATCCACAGCACAGGGACGGTGATCAGGATGGACTGACAGTCCCAAAGACTGAATCCCTCTGTATATGACATTGAAATAAATCTATTGGTATGAGGATTTACATCTTCCTAAAGAAATGTACTGAGTGATTAAAATAAATGGGTAATTAAAGAAAGAAAAACATTGCAAAATGATAATAAGTGAAGTAAAGGTACATGTTATAAAAAGTACAGCATCAGGGACATGGCTCAGGATTTTGGAGCTGGTCCGTATTGTTCCTGGTCAAGTTTTATTCCTAGCCTGAAGGCTTGGTACCACCTTGTTTGTTGCTATCCCCAGGACAGAGACAGTGAACATAAGAACATGCCATACTGGGTCAGACCAAGGGTCCATCAAGCCCAGTATCCTGTTTCCAACAGTGGCCAAATCAGGCCACAAGAACCTGGCAAGTACCCAAAACTAAGTCTATTCCACGTTACCATTGCTAATGGCAGTGGCTATTCTCTAAGTGAACTTAATTAATAGCAGGTAATGGACTTCTCCTCCAAGAACTTATCCAATCCTTTTTTAAACACAGCTATACTAACTGCACGAACCACATCCTCTGGCAACACATTCCAGAGTTTATTTGTGCGTTGAGTAAAAAAGAACTTTCTCCGATTAGTTTTAAATGTGCCCCATGCTAGCTTCATGGAGTGCCCCCTAGTCTTTCTATTATCCGAAAGAGTAAATAACCGATTCACATCTACCTGTTCTAGACCTCTCATGATTTTAAACACCTCTATCATATCCCCCCTCAGTCGTCTCTTCTCCAAGCTGAAAAGTCTTAACCTCTTTAGTCTTTCCTCATAGGGGAGCTGTTCCATTCCCTTTATCATTTTCTCTGTACCTTCTCCATCGCAATTATATTTTTTGAGATACGGCGACCAGAATTGTACACAGTATTCAAGGTGTGGTCTCACCATGGAGCGATACAGAGGCATTATGACATTTTCCGTTTTATTCACCATTCCCTTCCTAATAATTCCCAACATTCTGTTTGCTTTTTTGACTGCGCAGCACACTGCACCGACGATTTCAATGTGTTATCCACTATGACACCTAGATCTCTTCTTGGGTAGTAGCACCTAATATGGAACCTAACATTGTGTAATTATAGCATGGGTTATTTTTCCCTATATGCATCACCTTGCACTTATCCACATTAAATTTCATCTGCCATTTGGATGCCCAATTTTCCAGCCTCACAAGGTCTTCCTGCAATTTATCACAATCTGCTTGTGATTTAACTTCTCTGAATAATTTTGTATCATCTGCAAATTTGATTACCTCACTCGTCGTATTTCTTTCCAGATCATTTATAAATATATTGAAAAGTAAGGGTCCCAGTACAGATCCCTGAGGCACTCCACTGCCCACTCCCTTCCACTGAGAAAATTGACCATTTAATCCTACTCTCTGTTTCCTGTCTTTTAGCCAGTTTGCAATCCACGAAAGGACATGCCACCTATCCCATGACTTTTTACTTTTCCTTTACTTTAGTGATAAGGAGACACTGAATAACCTCTGTATATCCCCAGCACAGGAACAGTTCACAGCAGAGAGATTGCAGAGAATAGTGAGCACAGCTGTCCTGTTCCTTCACCCTGTGAATTGTCTGTATCTGCTATTATACACGGCCGACGGTAGATGGAGCCAGCGATGGCTGTTTTCTTACTACATTGAAGATAGTTGTTCAGTGCAGAAGACAGGGAGCCATCGGAGAACTGGGAACTGTGCAATCACTATAATGCTGTTGGTAGCAGAGAGACACTGGAATCACGGCCCGGCCAGAATTGTATAGAATGAAGATGTTGTGATCAACTGGGACATTCCCATTCCAACCAATAAAAACTGATTTAGTGGTAAAGGCAAGAAACCCAAGAATGGCATTGCTGTCAGCTAAGGATGTAAAACATTCATTTAAACAATTAAACAGTAAAGATTCAGCAGTTAATCCCTGTGAGACTGCAAGCGCATTTTCATAGGGAAAGGTCACTGGCATGCACTATGCGGATATCTGCATGGAAACAGGTATAAAACGTGCTTATGAAAGTATGTACAAGGATTTCTTCATGAAATTATGTACTTTCAATATCTGTACGTAACTTGGCCCCTTTTTATGTTGGGAAAATCTGCAAATGGTGAGAGAGATAAAACAATTTTGCTTCCCTAGAAAAAGGGCTCTCTGTAGACAAAACGTAAGTGTGAAGTCATCGGATGGCACAGACACAGACCCTGTGTGTAGTTGCTGCTCCGTGAGCCCCTCAGTCTCTTCCAGAGCTTGAATCTCCATGGAGGCAGGCTGTTTATGGAGAACCCCGTTTACAGGCAAGCAGCCTTGCTTTCTCCACTGACAAGTAGGCATCATTGCCGCGTTCATCATCCTTGCGGCATGATGAACGCGGCGGTAAAAAGGGGCGAAGCGAAGGGCAGCCGGCCGCACCATGGCAGTGCGGTTTCTGCGCTGTGTGTGGAATGCTGCACACTATCGCGGGCATAGCGCCACCAGAAAAGGTGGTGCTATTTCCCGCACTACTGCCGGCGATAATGTTCTAAACATTATCGCCGGCAACGGTACAGCCGGCCTATTTCCCTAATACCCTCCCGAACTACTCCCCTCCACCTCATTTGAATGCTACCGCCGCGATAATGGCCTTTCGTGGGTTGGAAAATAACCCCCTTAGATTGTGAGCCCTCTGAGGACAGGGAAATACCCACATTACCTGAATGTAATCCGCTGAGATGCGGAATAAAAAAACTCCAAACAACTACTTAAAGAACCCTGCCCCATCAGGTGGAGAGTGGACTGCTGGGTGAATAAGCAGCACAGAACAAGGCTACTGTCTCTTCAGAATATGTTCTTCAGTTAATAATGGGATGTAAAGATCTGAACGGATGACCAGATAGCAGCTTTGCAAACGTCTTCAATGGAAGGGGGTCCTGAGATGAGCCACTGAAGTCGTCAGAGCTCTCACTTAATGAGCCTTAACAAAGTCTGTAATCTGTAAAGAGCCAGGGTGTACCAGCGCACCATAAAGTTCTTTTGGCTACTGCCCTTCTCAATCTATTGGGATTCAAGTCTACAAAGAGTTGAGAAGCTCAACAGTGAGGCTGAGTCCTCTTCAAGTAATCCCCTAAGGCTCCTCTTGCAGTCCAAGGAGTGAAGAGCCCATTCTCCTTGTGCGCACGCACTCTCAGAAAGACTTCGGATAGCACGGAAACTTGCTTTCGGGTCCATGCAATAAAGGGCACCCAGGTTGGCACACGGGTTTATGCGCGGTTGGGGTGTATTTTGGGCACGCAAGACTAGCACCCGATGCAGTAAGGAGATTAGTGCATCCAAAATGTGCGCCCTAACAAACACAAACCGACAGTGCCCAATGCATGC
The DNA here is from genome assembly GCF_901001135.1 of Rhinatrema bivittatum. NCBI lineage: Eukaryota > Metazoa > Chordata > Amphibia > Gymnophiona > Rhinatrematidae > Rhinatrema > Rhinatrema bivittatum. Next base: position 813,746,263 of record NC_042616.1, on the reverse strand, counting down.
GATTCCATTTAGATGACGACATTAACCATTACGACTGATGCAGGAAAGTGCTGGATGTCCAGCGCATATTTTTTAATAGAGGGAATTTAACTCCAGCTCCGGAAGTGAAGTAAAGTTAACTTGCAATCAAGGGTTCATGAGAAACATTACAAAATACGGTCCTCTGTGTTGCGATAAATGTGTCCTCCTCCTTAGTATCATCCCGGCTCTTGAATTTACTGCTTGCGGTGGCAAAAAAAGAAATGTATATTGAGTTGCTCAAAAAGAAGCGCACCTTTCTTACCCCGCACAATTCAGACACCCATAGCAATGGGCGCCTGATAAAATAAACTGCAGCACTGAAATCGGCACCTCGGCAAAATAACCAAAAGAAGGGCATTCAGCGCGGGCGCTCGCATTGAGCGCTCATTACAACTGGGGACGCGCAAAAAGCCATAACCCCTTCTGAGCGCCGGAGAAGCACATTCTCTCCTTTGCGTGCCCTTTTCTACGCTGCCTCTCATTTAAATACTGCACCGGGGTGCAGGGGATGCAGCTGTGCATGCGTTAGGAAAACGGGCGCGCAATACAAGTGCTCGCTTTCAGAGCGTATCTTAATGTATCGGCCTTTTAATGTGGAATGCAGCAGACACTGCGTTCAAAGAGACTTTACAGCTAGTTTATTTTTTTAATGTATTTTATTTAAAATATTTATTATCTGCCTATTAGCCATTGTATTCCTAGAAACCTATATTGAACAGACAATCATATGTAAACAATGATGACTGAATAATTAAATCTGCCTAGCCTGCTTAAGTACTTATGACTAATAAAACATGTCAAGTCTAGTAGGTTCATAGCTTCTACAAATGCCAGGAGAGATCGGACACACTACATTAAAGTAGCCTAAATTCCAAGAATGTTCAGACTTTCAAACATAGGAGCAAAGTAGAAAGCTTTCAGCTTTTTTTTTTTTTTTTTAAAGATTTCAGACAAGACTCTGAAACATTTCAGACATGAGACTGCCCTCAGACTGGCCAGTAGAGCGTTTCATAACGTCAGGCACACCACCATAAAAGTTCAGTCCTTTGTGCCACAGAGATGTAATGTATAGACAGAAGGAATCTTCAAGAGATTTTTATTTAACATAAGAAACTGCCATACTGGGTCAGACCAAGGATCCAACAAGCCCAATATCCTGTTTCCAACAGTGACCAATCCAGGCCATAAGAACCTGGCAGGTCCCAAACATTAAATAAATCTCAAACTACTATTGTTTAATAATTAATAGCACATTATGGATTTTCCTCTAGGAACTTATCCAAACCTTTTTAAACCCAGCTGCACTAACTGCTGTAACCACATCCTCTGGCAATGAATTCCAGAGCTTAACTATTTATTTATTTATTTTTAATTTTTATATACTGAGGTTCTTATAGAGACTATAAATCACTCCGGTGTACATATAACGATAAACTGCCCAACAGAGATAAGGGGCTTTACATAGAACATGCACAGAGTGAAAAAGAATGTTCTATGATTTGTTTTAAATGAGCTACATGCTAACATCATGGAGTGCCCCCTGGTCTTTCTATTAACTGAGTGAGTAAATAACCAATTCATATTAAACTTATTCAAGTCCTTTCATGATTTTGTAGATCTGTATCATATCCCCCCTCAGTTGTCTTGTCTCCAAACTGAACAGCCCTAACCTCTTCAGCCTTTCCTCATAGGGCAGCCGGTCCATCCCCTTTATCATTTTGGTCGCCCTTCTCTGCACTTTCTCCAGTGCAGCTATATCCTTTTTTAAATGCGGCGACCGGAATTGCACACAGTATTCAAGGTGTGGTCTCACCATGGAGCGATACAGAGGCATTATGACATCCATTGTTTTATTTGCCATGCTTAAAAATGTATTTATTTATTTAACGGTTTTATATACTGACGTTCATTGGTGATATCACATTGGTGTTAATTCCTAACACTGTTTGCTTTTTTGATCGCCACAGCACACTGAGTCGATGATTTTACCTCACATGTACTACGACAGCCGGCTCCTCCCCAGCACTGTCTAAAATCCTATCTAGGTGACGCGTGAGGTCCGCCACCTTCGCACCAGGTAGGCAAGTTACCAGGCGATCCTCACGCCCACCAGCCACCCAGTATCTACATTTCTAATAATCGAATCACCAACTATGACGGCCGACCTAACCCTTCCCTCCTGGGCAGTAGGCCTTGGGGAGATATCCTCAGTGCGAAAGGATAATGCATCACCTGGAGAGCAGGTCCTTGCTACAGGATCCTATCCTGCTGCACCAGGTTGATGCTCTCCAATCAGAGACCTTCTTCCTCCAAGGCAGCACCAGGGCTGCCAGTCTGAAGTTGGGACTTGACTACTATGTCCCTGAAGGTCTCATCTATATACCTCTCTGTCTGCCTCAGCTCCTCCAGGTCTGCCACTCTAGCCTCCAGAGATCGGACTCGTTCTCTGAGAGCCAGGAGCTCTTTGTACCGAGTGCACACATGCAACTTCTCATCAGTGGGTAAAAACCCTACAAGTGACGCCAGATGCAAAAGACTGGGAGGCCACCCTTTTGCTGCTGGACTGCTGCCTTCGTCTTAAATTAGTTCAGTTCCTAGTTAATTTAGATGGCTTTCCACGCTCATCTGCATCCTCTATGGCAGAACTCCACCTGATTAGAATTTCTTGTGTTTGCTTTTTAATATTTAATATATTATAAATGATTTGGAAAGGGTACGAAGAATGAGGTGATCAAATTTGCGGCCGACACAAAATTATGCAGAGTAGTTAAATCTCAAGCAGATTGCGATGAATTCAAGAGAAACCTTGTGAGTCTAGAAGATTGGGCTTCCAAATGGCAGATGAAGTTTAACGTGGAACAAGTGCAAAGTGATGCATATAGGGAAAAATAACCCTTGCAGTAGTTACACAATTTTAGGATTTATCTTAGGAGTTACCACCCAGGAAAGAGATCTAGACGTCATAGTCAGGGAATGGAAAATAAAACAGAAAATGTCATAATGCCTCTGTATTGCTCCATGGTGAGACCGCACCTTGAATACTGTGTATAATTCTGGTCGCCGCATCTCAAAAAAGATATAATTGTGATGGAGAAGGTACAGAGAAGGGCAACCAAAATGATAAGAGGAATGGAACAGCTCCCCTATGAGGAAAGGCTTAAGAAGTTAGGGCTGTTCAGCTTGGAGAAGAGACGGCTGAGGGGGGACCTGATAGAGGTCTACAAAATCATGAAAGGACTTGAACAAGTTAATTGAAATTGGTTATTTACTCTCGCAGATAATAGAGGACCAGGGGCACGTCATGAAGTTAGCAAGTAGCTCATTTAAAACAAACTGAAGAAGAAATTCTTTTTCACTCAGCGCACAGTTAAACTCTGGAATTCATTGCCAGGGGATATGGTTTCAGCAGTTAGTGTAGCTGTGTTTAAAAAAGGTTTGGATAAGTTCCTAGAGGATAAATCCATAAACTGCTATTATGGTAATTAATAAGCAATAGTAGCTTGAGAGTTATCTAATGTTTGGGTACTTGCCAGGTTTCTTATGGCCTGGATGGCCACTGTTGGAAACAGGATGCTGGGCTTGATGGACCCTTGGTCTGACCCAGCATGGCAATTCTTATGTTCTTATGTTCAGCTTCAGTATGCCCTCATACATATACTACACTATAAACAAAACAACTGTACCTTAATTTTTGAGCTCTTTCATCTTTTGTATTTATACTGTACTCACACTCCATTTACTCTATCTTTTATATTTATTTGATATTTATTTTCTATATATAATCTTTATTACTATATTACTATGTTTAATTGGTTATCTATTCTATTTGTTCCAGCATTATTGTTAGTTCTATTGTTACCTGTTTTATTGTTCGACTGTTCTATGTAAAGCCACTATCTTATTGGGCATTTAAAAGTTGTGTATGTAACCGGATTGATTTGTAGTTCCTACAGAACTTCGGTCTATAAAAAATTAAAAAATAAATAAATAAATATCACAATTCTGAAGCTAAGCATACAGCCGTGAAGATTTTTAAAGGTATCCAACACCTTTGCATCCTTCCCAATAAGTGTGCTGGAGTGCTCTCGAATGCTTCACCCACTTCAACACTAATTCCACCGCTACTGAGTGGTGCATAGCTGGACTGCACTGGAACCTGGAATGGTCTAGAGTTTGCACTTTAAGTCAATTTTCAGGCTGCCACATTCTCATTTGAAACTCTTAAACATCCATTTTCGGGTCCTGTTCTTTTCTCAGATTAACAGACAATGCTTCCTCAGCTTGCCAGAAAAGTGCATCTAACTGAGATCTTCTGAGGAGATGTATGTGTGGCAAGTCTGGCAGGGGATGAGAAGGACGAGTTTCCCTCACCTGACCACTGTGGGACACTCAGTCAGGACCCCAATGAAGACAAAGGAGGTCAAAGGTTGATCTCAGAAGGTTTGGAAAGAGAACCTGTAGGAATATGGCCAACGCAGAACTCTCTATCTTTGCCCCAAAACCCACGTCCCTTCTTCCCCCTCTCTCTATTTCTGTGGATAACAGTCATTCTCTCAGTACCCTCAGCCCATAACCATGGGGTCATCGTCAACTCTTCTCTCTCCTTTTCTACAATAGCCAAAAGATTGTTAAACGCAACATTTTTCTCTATAATATTATCAAAATCCATCCCTTCTTTTCAGAACAACACCAGAACTCTCATCTACTCTCTCATCACCTCCCGCTTAAACTACTGCAACCTGCTCCTCAAGGTTCTCCCAGCAAGCCAGCTCTCTCCAATACAGTGGCGTGGAGAGAAGCCCAATGGTTAGAGCAGCGGGCTGCAAACCAGAGAATTTAGGGGTGAAACCCCACTGCCACTCCTGGTGAACTTGGGCAAGTCGCTTTCCCCATTGCCTCAGGTACAGACTCAGGGCCTGATTTACTAAGGCCTTTCTCCCATTCTGTCTATGGGGAAAATGCTTAGCAAACGATGCCCTTAGATTGGGAGCCCTCTGGGGATAGGGGAATGCCTACAATTCCTGAATGCAATCTGTTGAAATGCTAAAAGACGGAATATAAATAAAATCTATCCAAAATTCAGCTGTGCAACTTATCTTTCACCAGTTGCTGCACCCAAACAACCCCTCTTCAAAAGTCATTAAGTTGGCTTCTTTTCCATTTCTGCATACAGTTCAAGCTCCTCTTACTTATCTATAAGAGCCTATACTCTGCGGCTCCTCACTACCTCTCCTCTCTTATTTTTCCCTACACCACTCTTCATGAACTCCACTCATTAGGCAAGTCACCTATATCTACTGCCAATATCCAGTTTTGCTTTTCACCTTCTTAAACTGTATGCTTGGAACAGACTTCCTGAGTTGGTATGTCACACTCCCTCTCTGGCCTTAACTAAACATAGTCTAAAAACCCCTGATTATCCTGCTCACAGCCTTAATGATTTTAACTTTTTCTTAATAAATGGAAGTCCCAATTTTACCCTGGATTGGTCTTGATTGTAAGCTCTAGAGAAAAGGGGCGGTCTCTTCTGTGTTTTGTACATTACTGCATATATTGAGTAGTAGTATAGAAGCGATAAATAGTGTATAAAGTAAATAAATAAATAAGTAGTAGTAGGCATTCTTAAAACATAGAAACATAGAAATGACGGCAGAAAAGGACCAAATGATCCACCCAGCCTGCCCAGCAAGCTTATGCCAGTATCTGCTGCACTCTGCAGGTTACCCCCAGGCTTATCAGTTTCCCAGAATGTAAAAGTCAGGACCTCGGGTGCTGTCCGAATCCATCTTTTGATGGAGCCGCATCAAACCATCAGGCTTAGTGATTAAGGTTAGGAAGTGCCGCATGAGCAAATTACCCCCATGTTTATTGTTCCAAACTGTGTGCCCTTGTTGGTTGCTGTCTGAATCCAATTCCTCTTTTCTCACTGCCATTGAAGCAGAGAGCAATGTTGGAGTTACATTAAGCCTTGCCTTTATTTGTTAAGGGTAGCAACTGCCACACCAACAACTTACCCCCAGTTACCCCGTGCACTCTTTTCTTTAATCCCACCCTGCAGCCTTTAGGAATCCACAGTGTTTATCCCATGCCCCTTGAATTCTTCACTGTTTTCACCTTCACCACCTCCTCCAGAAGGGCCTTCCAGGCATTCACCACCCTCTCCGTGAAGAAATATTTCCTGACGTTTCTTCACGGAGAGGGTGGTGAATTTTCTTAGTGAATTGATCCCATCTTCTACTGCCTACAAAGGAGCAATTTGGGAAACTCCAACATCTCTCTTGGTCTGCTGGGGTAAAAAAGGCAAAGACATTTTCACCAGTTCTGATACTTAAGCTCCTACTGGCTAAATAAAAAAACCTTCTGTGCTGGAGTAGAAGGTGACACATAGTCTTCTGACACCCATATGAGCCCATCAGTCACAGGTGGCGCTGAGGGTGAAGAGGCTGCAACCTCAGAAACATCAGGTTCTGACCCACTCCACCGAGAATCTCACTGACTGGCAACAGGCCTCATCATCGGCAAAAGAAGGGATACTTTCTGCACCAAGGCTCTTCCTTCCAAGGCGGCTGGACACTTGTTCCCTTGAACAAGACACTGAAGCGCTCCACTCCGACAAAACTGAAGGCACCGTGACGCGCCTGCCGAAGCTACACACAAGGCTTCCATCATGCAGAAACGGTTCTGTTGCGCCCATGAAGTTGTCTGGATACAACTGGAGCAACTAGAAGCGCCATGATACTAGCCAAAGCCGTGATAACAGACGGCATGGATCTGTGAGATGGACATGAGGAGGCCAATATGCAGGAGGTCGTTTAGAGGACAAGTTATTCAGCTATATATACAGCTAGATAACTTCAACCTTAACCGGCCAGTGACTGAATATAACTGGTCATGTGGCCGGATAACTCGCTACTTACTCAGATATCTCTGACCTAGTGCCTCTTAGAAAAAAAAAAAAAGCACAGAGTCGTGGGCCTCCTGGCCCCTTCCCCCCTTGGAGGTCCCCACAAACTGGCCCAAACCTTTAAGATTTGAAAAGTTTACAAGTGTCATCCGACTGCCGCTTGGCACGGGCTTCCCCACTCAAAATACTTTAATTATCCCTCCTCTGCCCCCCTCCCCCTCATTCCTCTTCCCCTCTCCGGGCAGATAATCTCCCACCCACCTGGGTGGCCCTTCTGTGCCGGGATTGCTCTCCTCAGTGATCCCAGCTGCTTCTAGCATAACGTCGGCTATTACCTGAGTAATGCTTCCAGGGTTTCATAGGTAATAATGCTGGAAGCGCGTACAATTTAGTGTAAAACTACGCTTGGGTTAGAGGGGAGTTAATGAGGAGAGAGGCAGGGTGGCACTGCACAGTTATAAATCTTTTTTTTTTTATATACATTTTTGGGGTGGGGGCCGTCTCAAAAGGCAGCCCCGGGGTGGGTGGAAGGTCTAACAAGACCCCCAGTCCCCAGTGGCTTTTTGAACACTTTTTGAGGGGGTTGGTTCATTTCGGCCTGAATGGCCCTTTAATTTTAGCTTGGGTGCATCGGGACCTGAGTTAGAGTCCTGCTGCTCCCAGGCTGAAGTAACAAAAACTCAAAAGGGGTAGATAAAACAAAGTGGCTGAAATAGTTCTAAGTCAACTGTGTAATTTTATTTACAAAACGTTGAGTGTTCATTCGCTGCTTTGTATGCATTATGCAATTTTATACTTACAAATGCATGCAAAGCAGCTAATTGCAACAGGGAGTGGATTTTGGTTTAAAAAAATGAGCAATATCGCGAATATCACTGTTTAATGCAGGTTACAGCCCTATAATGGCAGGGAAATACCTACAGTACCTGAATGTACTCCATTTTTGAAGTGCCTGAAAAAGCAGGAGATAAATCAAATAAATAATAATAATATCGAGCCACCCTGCAGAAATGTACACACTTCAGTTTAAAAGAGCCGCTCCTAGATGGCTGGGCAGAAGTAAGTGCAGGGGCAGAGCTGTGTGCAGCAGGGCAGGAATGAAGTGCACAGGGCTGGCCAGGACTGCTCACAGCAATGCTTCTTCCTATAAACCTTTGAGTCACGGTGGAATCCAAACTAACATTACATTCACGATCCAGTGTCACAGCCCTCGCTGGTCTGCTCTTGGACTGAACACAGTCTCTGTGTTCCATGATCTGCTCCCGCCTACCCCCACCTTCAGGCCTGTGCTATGGAAAGGGAAGAGGCCTCCTGTTCCTTACCTTTGTCAGAGTGAAACATTTCTAAGTCAGTCAGTGGACTCTGAGCAAGGTTAGCAAGTTCCTCTCGCCGCTCCCTTTTCCTGCTTTTTCTGTTCCGACAGAACAAGCTCCTCCCTGTCACAGCCTGACCCTCTCTTAGCCACAGTGCAAAGAAACATTATTCAAAGGGAAATGTGGAGAGAGAATTCTGCAATACAAAGTGAACTTTGAGCTGTGTATTCCACTTACAATAATCACAGCCTATGAGAATTTAAATGCAAATAGCTCCTGCAGTCCCAGCCTCTCCCAGCAGAAGTCACTGTAGGGAATGGTGCAGGAGCTGGTGGAGGGTGATCACAGCTCCTGCAGTCCCAGCCTCTCCAGCAAGAGTCACTGCAGGAATGGTGCAGGCAGGGTGCTGGGTGGGTGATCACAGCTCCTGCAGTCCCAGCCTCTCCCAGCAGGGTCACTGTAGGGAATGGTGCAGGAGGCTGGGTGTGGGGTGATCACAGCTCCTGCAGTCCCAGCCTCTCCCAGCAGGGTCACTGTAGGGAATGTGCAGGAGCTGGGTGTGGGGTGATCACAGCTCCTGCAGTCCCAGCCTCTCCCAGCAGGGTCACTGCAGGAATGGTGCAGGAGCTGGGTGGGTGATCACAGCTCCTGCAGTCCCAGCCTCTCCCAGCAGGAGTCACGTAGGGAATGGTGCAGGAGCTGGGTGTGGGGTGATCACAGCTCCTGCAGTCCCAGCCTCTCCCAGCAGGAGTCACTGTAGGGAATGGTGCAGGAGCCTGGGTGTCAGGTGATCACAGCTCCTGCAGTCCCAGCCTCTCCCAGCAGGAGTCACTGTGGAATGGTGCAGGAGCCTGGGTGTGGGTGATCACAGCTCCTGCAGTCCCAGCCTCTCCCAGCAGGAGTCACTGTAGGGAATGGTGCAGGAGCGCTGGGTGTGGGGTGATCACAGCTCCTGCAGTCCCAGCCTCTCCCAGCAGGAGTCACTGTAGGGAATGGTGCAGGAGCTGGGTGTCGGGTGATCACAGCTCCTGCAGTCCCAGCCTCTCCCAGCAGGAGTCACTGTAGGGAATGGTGCAGGAGGCTGGGTGTGGGGTGATCACAGCTCCTGCAGTCCCAGCCTCTCCCAGCAGGAGTCACTGCAGGGAATGGTGTAGGCGCTGGGTGTGGTGATCACAGCTCCTGCAGTTCCAGCCTCTCCCAGCAGGAGTCACTGTGGGGAATGGTGCAGGAGCGCTGGGTGTCGGGTGATCACAGCTCCTGCAGTCCCAGCCTCTCCCAGCAGGAGTCACTGGGGAATGGTGCAGGAGCGCTGGGTGTGGGTGATCACAGCTCCTGCAGTCCCAGCCTCTCCCAGCAGGAGTCACTGCATGGAATGGTGCAGGAGCGCTGGGTGTGGTGATCACAGCTCCTGCAGTCCCAGCCTCTCCCAGCAGGAGTCACTGTGGAATGGTGCAGGAGCGCTGGTGTGGTGATCACAGCTCCTGCAGTCCCAGCCTCTCCCAGCAGGAGTCACTGTAGGGAATGGTGCAGGAGCGCTGGGTGGGGTGATCACAGCTCCTGCAGTCCCAGCCTCTCCCAGCAGGAGTCACTGCATGGAATGGTGCAGGAGCCTGGGTGTCGGGTGATCACAGCTCCTGCAGTCCCAGCCTCTCCCAGCAGGAGTCACTGTAGGGAATGGTGCAGGAGCGCTGGGTGTGGGGTGATCACAGCTCCTGCAGTCCCAGCCTCTCCCAGCAGGAGTCACTGCATGGAATGGTGCAGGAGCGCTGGGTGGGGGTGATCACAGCTCCTGCAGTCCCAGCCTCTCCCAGCAGGAGTCACTGTGGAATGGTGCAGGAGCGCTGGGTGGGGTGATCACAGCTCCTGCAGTCCCAGCCTCTCCCAGCAGGAGTCACTGCATGGAATGGTGCAGGAGCGCTGGTGTGGGGGTGATCACAGCTCCTGCAGTCCCAGCCTCTCCCAGCAGAGTCACTGCATGGAATGGTGCAGGAGCGCTGGGTGGAGGTGATCACAGCTCCTGCAGTCCCAGCCTCTCCCAGCAGGAGTCACTGTGGGGAATGGTGCAGGAGCGCTGGGTGTGGGTGATCACAGCTCCTGCAGTCCCAGCCTCTCCCAGCAGGAGTCACTGTAGGGAATGGTGCAGGAGCACTGGGTGTGGTGATCACAGCTCCTGCAGTCCCAGCCTCCCAGCAGGAGTCACTGTAGGGAATGGTGCAGGAGCGCTGGGTGTGGGTGATCACAGCTCCTGCAGTCCCAGCCTCTCCCAGCAGGAGTCACTGTAGGGAATGGGCAGGAGACTGGGTGTGGAGTGATCACAGCTCCTGCAGTCCCAGCCTCTCCCAGCAGAGAGTCACTGTGGAATGGTGCAGGAGCCTGGGTGTGGATGATCACAGCTCCTGCAGTCCCAGCCTCTCCCAGCAGGAGTCACTGCATGGAATGGTGCAGGAGCGCTGGGTGGGGTGATCACAGCTCCTGCAGTCCCAGCCTCCCCAGCAGGAGTCACTAGGGAATGGTGCAGGAGACTGGGTGGGTGGGGTGATCACAGCTCCTGCAGTCCCAGCCTCCCAGCAGGAGTCACTGTAGGGAATGGGCAGGAGCTGGGTGTGGGTGATCACAGCTCCTGCAGTCCCAGCCTCTCCCAGCAGAGTCACTGTAGGGAATGGTGCAGGAGGCTGGGTGTGGGTGATCACAGCTCCTGCAGTCCCAGCCTCTCCCAGCAGGAGTCACTGCATGGAATGGTGCAGGAGCGCTGGGTGTCGGGTGATCACAGCTCCTGCAGTCCCAGCCTCTCCCAGCAGGAGTCACTGTAGGGAATGGCGCAGAGAGTGCGGGTGTGGGGGTGATCACAGCTCCTGCAGTCCCAGCCTCTCCCAGCAGGAGTCACTGCAGGGAATGGTGCAGGAGCGCTGGGTGTGGAATGATCACAGCTCCTGCAGTCCCAGCCTCTCCCAGCAGGAGTCACTGCATGGAATGGTGCAGGAGCGCTGGGTGTCGGGTGATCACAGCTCCTGCAGTCCCAGCCTCTCCCAGCAGGAGTCACTGTAGGAATGGTGCAGGAGTGCTGGGTGTGGGGTGATCACAGCTCCTGCAGTCCCAGCCTCTCCCAGCAGGAGTCACTGCAGGGAATGGTGCAGGAGCGCTGGGTGTCAGGTGATCACAGCTCCTGCAGTCCCAGCCTCTCCCAGCAGGAGTCACTGCATGGAATGGTGCAGGAGCGCTGGGTGTGGGGTGATCACAGATCCTGCAGTCCCAGCATCTCCCAGCAGGAGTCACTGCTATGGAATGGGCAGGAGCGCTGGGTGTCGGGTTTGATCACAGCTCCTGCAGTCCCAGCCTCTCCCAGCAAGAGTCACTGCTAGGGAATGGCTGCAGGAGCACTGGGTGTGGAGGGTGATCACAGCTCCTGCAGTCCCAGCCTCTCCCAGCAAGAGTCACTGTAGGGAATGGCTGCAGGAGCACTGGGTGTGGAGGGTGATCACAGCTCCCTGCAGTCCCAGCCTCTCCCAGCAAGAGTCACTGTAGGGAATGGTGCAGGAGCACTGGGTTGTGGGAGGTGATCACAGCTCCTGCAGTCCCAGCCTCCATCCAGCAGAGTCAACTGTAGGGAATGGTGCAGGAGCACTGGGAGTGGGGGTGATCACAGCTCCTGCGAGTCCCAGCCTCCCTCAGCAGAAGTCACTGTAGGGAATAGTGCAGGAGCACTGGGCGTGGAGGGGTGATCACAGCTCCTGCAGGACCCAGCCTCTCCCAGCAAGAGTCACTGTAGGGAATGGTGCAGGAGCACTGGGTGTGGGGGTGATCACAGCTCCTGCAGTCCCAGCCTCTCCCAGCAGAGTCACTGTAGGGAATGGTGCAGGAGCACTGGGTGTGGTGATCACAGCTCCTGCAGTCCCAGCCTCCCAGCAGGAGTCACTGTGGAATGGTGCAGGAGCCTGGGTGGGGTGATCACAGCTCCTGCAGTCCCAGCCTCTTCCAGCAGGAGTCACTGTAGGGAATGGCGCAGGAGCCTGGGTGTGGGTGATCACAGCTCCTGCAGTCCCAGCCTCTCCCAGCAGAGTCACTGTGGGGAATGGCGCAGGAGCGCTGGGTGTGGGTGATCACAGCTCCTGCAGTCCCAGCCTCTCCAGCAGAGTCACTGTAGGGAATGGTGCAGGAGCCTGGGTGTGGGGGTGATCACAGCTCCTGCAGTCCCAGCCTCTTCCAGCAGGAGTCACTGTGGGAATGGCAGGAGCCCTGGGTGTGGGGGTGATCACAGCTCCTGCAGTCCCAGCCTCCCTCAGCAGAAGTCACTGTAGGGAATGGTGCAGGAGGCACTGGGTGTGGAGGGTGATCACAGCTCCTGCAGTCCCAGCCTCTCCCAGCAGGGAGTCACTGCATGGAATGGTGCAGGAGCGCTGGGTGTCGGGTGATCACAGCTCCTGCAGTCCCAGCCTCTCCCAGCAGGAGTCACTGTAGGGAATGGCGCAGGAGCGCTGGGTGTGGGGTGATCACAGCTCCTGCAGTCCCAGCCCCTCCCAGCAGGAGTCACTGCATGGAATGGTGCAGGAGCGCTGGTGTGGAATGATCACAGCTCCTGCAGTCCCAGCCTCTCCCAGCAGGAGTCACTGTAGGGAATGGTGCAGGAGCACTGGGTGTGGAGGGTGATCACAGCTCCTGCAGTCCCAGCCTCTCCCAGCAGGAGTCACTGCATGGAATGGTGCAGGAGCGCTGGGTGTCGGGTGATCACAGCTCCTGCAGTCCCAGCCTCTCCCAGCAGGAGTCACTGTAGGGAATGGCGCAGGAGTGCTGGGTGTGGGGTGATCACAGCTCCTGCAGTCCCAGCCTCTCCCAGCAGGAGTCACTGCATGGAATGGTGCAGGAGCGCTGGGTGGAGGGTGATCACAGCTCCTGCAGTCCCAGCCTCTCCCGCAAGAGTCACTGTAGGGAATGGCGCAGGAGCACTCGGTGTGGAGGGTGATCACAGCTCCTGCAGTCCCAGCCTCTCCCAGCAAGAGTCACTGTAGGGAATGGTGCAGGAGCACTGGGAGTGGGGTGATCACAGCTCCTGCAGTCCCAGCCTCCCTCAGCAGAAGTCACTGTAGGGAATGGTGCAGGAGCACTGGGAGTGGGGGTGATCACAGCACCTGCAGTCCCAGCCTCCCTCAGCAGAAGTCACTGTAGGGAATAGTGCAGGAGCACTGGGTGTGGAGGGTGATCACAGCTCCTGCAGTCCCAGCCTCTCCCAGCAAGAGTCACTGTAGGGAATGGCGCAGGAGCACTGGGTGTGGAGGGTGATCACAGCTCCTGCAGTCCCAGCCTCTCCCAGCAGGGGTCACTGTAGGGAATGGTGCAGGAGCACTGGGTGTGGAGGGTGATCACAGCTCCTGCAGTCCCAGCCTCCCTCAGCAGAAGTCACTGTAGGGAATGGGGCAGGAGCACTGGGTGTGGAGGGTGATCACAGCTCCTGCAGTCCCAGCCTCTCCCAGCAGGAGTCACTGTAGGGAATGGTGCAGGAGCGCTGGGTGTGGAGGGTGATCACAGCTCCTGCAGTCCCAGCCTCTCCCAGCAGGAGTCTCTGTAGGGAATGGTGCAGGAGCGCTGGGTGTGGGGTGATCACAGCTCCTGCAGTCCCAGCCTCTCCCAGCAGGAGTCACTGTAGGGAATGGTGAAGGAGCGCTGGGTGTGGGGTGATCACAGCTCCTGCAGTCCCAGCCTCCCTCAGCAGGAGTCACTGTAGGGAATGGTGCATGAACACTGTGTGTGGGGTGATCACAGCTCCTGCAGTCCCAGCCTCTCCCAGCAGGAGTCACTGTAGGGAATGGTGCAGGAGCACTGGGTGTGGAGGGTGATCACAGCTCCTGCAGTCCCAGCCTCTCCCAGCAGGAGTCACTGTAGGGAATGGTGCATGAACGCTGTGTGTGGGGTGATCACAGCTCCTGCAGTCCCAGCCTCTCCCAGCAGGAGTCACTGTAGGGAATGGTGCAGGAGCACTGGGTGTGGAGGGTGATCACAGCTCCTGCAGTCCCAGCCTCCCTCAGCAGGAGTCACTGTAGGGAATGGTGCAGGAGCACTGGGTGTCGGGTGATCACAGCTCCTGCAGTCCCAGCCTCTCCCAGCAGGAGTCACTGTAGGGAATGGTGTAGGAGCACTGGGTGTGGAGGGTGATCACAGCTCCTGCAGTCCCAGCCTCTCCCAGCAGGAGTCACTGTAGGGAATGGTGCAGGAGCGCTGGGTGTGGAGGGTGATCACAGCTCCTGCAGTCCCAGCCTCCCTCAGCAGGAGTCACTGTAGGGAATGGTGCAGGAGCACTGGGTGTGGAGGGTGATCACAGCTCCTGCAGTCCCAGCCTCTCCCAGCAGGAGTCACTGTAGGGAATGGTGCAGGAGCACTGGGTGTGGAGGGTGATCACAGCTCCTGCAGTCCCAGCCTCTCCCAGCAAGAGTCACTGTAGGGAATGGTGCAGGAGCGCTGAGTGTGGGGGTGATCACAGCTCCTGCAGTCCCAGCCTCTCCCAGCAGGAGTCACTGTAGGGAATGGTGCAGGAGCACTGGGTGTGGAGGGTGATCACAGCTCCTGCAGTCCCAGCCTCTCCCAGCAAGAGTCACTGTAGGGAATGGGGCAGGAGCGCTGGGTGTGGGGGGTGATCACAGCTCCTGCAGTCCCAGCCTCTCCCAGCAGGAGTCACTGTAGGGAATGGTGCAGGAGCACTGGGTGTGGAGGGTGATCACAGCTCCTGCAGTCCCAGCCTCTCCCAGCAAGAGTCACTGTAGGAAATGGTTGCAGGAGTGCTGAGTGTGAGGAACTCACAGCTCCTGCAGTTTCAGGCCCTCCTAGCAGAAATTGCTATACAGATTACTATATGGTGATACTGTGTCATGGAAAAAGTAGTATGTCACTCGGGAGGCAGAATCTGATATTCCGGTAAAAGGTTTCATGTGATATTCTGCGACAGGCACACTACAGGATGGAAAGAGATAGCAGAGTTGCTTTCCTGTAACAGGTGCTCTCCGAGGTCGGCAGGATACCAGTCCTCACACATGGCTGACATCATCCGATGGAGTCCGGCCTGGAAAACTTATGTCAAAGTTTCTAAAACTTTGACTGTACCTTTCTGAGCATGCTCGGGCATGCATAATACCATGCCAGGGGCTCCCCTCAGACTTATAATATAGAATTAAAGAAACCATGAAGTGGAGACCGAACTCCATCGGGAAGTGGGCGGGTCTCATGAGGACTGACATTCTGCTGTCCTGGGAGAACACCTGTTACAGGTAAGCAACTCTGCTATCTCCGAGGACAAGCAGGATGGCAGTCCTCGCACATGGGTGAATCCCTAGCTACAGGCACACACCCACCCTCAACAAAAAAGGGGACCGACAAAAAGGTCACAAGAACAACGTTTTGTCGGTAACAGGAGGGGGGGGGGGGGGGGTGCAGTCTGAACATAAACAACAGGCCCTAGGCAGGAACAGAGTTGGGTTCTAAACCTCAAACAAGTTCCAAATGACAAATTGGCCAAATCCTATCGCGTCGGCCTTCCCTGTTCAAACAGCAATGCGATGTAACTGAGTGGATGAAACTCCACATTGCAGCTCTGCAGAACTCCTCCATGGGGACTGCTCGTAAGTAGGCCACTAGTGCTGCCATGCTTGGGCAGAGCGAACCTTGACATGACCACCCCCGCCCCAAGATGCAATCCCATCTGGTCATAACAAAAGGAGCTACAGTCTGCTAGTCAACTGGACAGCATCTGTTTGTCAACGGTGATCCTCAGCTTGTTCTGGCCAAAAGAAACAAAAAGCTAGGTGGGCTGCAATGGATCTGTCCAGATAGAAGGCTAAGGCTCTCTTGCATAAGAACATAAGAAAATGCCATACTGGGTCAGACCAAGGGGTCCATCAAGCCCAGCATCCTGTTTCCAACAGATGGCCAATCCAGGCCATAAGAACCTGGCAAGTACCCCAAAAATTAAGTCTATTTCATGTTACCGTTGCTAGTAATAGCAGTGGCTATTCTCTAAGTGAACTTAATAGCAGGTAATGGACTTCTCCTCCAAGAACTTATCCAATCCTTTTTTAAACACAGCTACTACTAACTGCCACTAACCACATCCTCTGACAACAAATTCCAGAGTTTAATTGTGCGTTGAGTAAAAAGAACTTTCTCCGATTAGTTTTAAATGTGCCCCATGCTAACTTCATGGAGTGCCCCTAGTCTTTCTACTATCTGAAAGAGTAAATAACCGATTCACATTACCCGTTCTAGACCTCTCATGATCTTAAACACCTCTATCATATCCCCCCTCAGTCGTCTCTTCTCCAAGCTGAAAAGTCCTAACCTCTTTAGTCTTTCCTCGATAGGGGAGCTGTTCCATTCCCCTTATCATTTTGGTCGCCCTTCTCTGTACCTTCTCCATCGTCAATTATATCTTTTTTGAGATGCGGCGACCAGGAATTGTACACAGTATTCAAGGTGCGGTCTCACCATGGAGCGATACAGAGGCATTATGACATTTTCCAGTTTTATTACCATTCCCTTTCTAACTGTGGCAGTGCTTGTTCACCTTGGTGCAAATGAGACCTGGGAACGAATGTTGGCAGGACGAAGGACTCGTTAAGATGGAAGTTCAACACTACCTTGGGCAGGAACTTAGGATGCATACGCAAGACCACACTATCATGAAAAAAATTTGTGTGAGCTGGGTAAGTCACAAAGGCCTGGAGCTCACTGACCTTGAGTGAAGTGACCACCACCAAAAATACGACTTTCCAGTTCAGGTACTTTCCGGGCACAGGAGCGCAGTGGCTCAGAACAAGCTTTCATCAGCAGAGCTAAACCACACTGAGGTACCAGGACACACCGGGAGGCTTTAAGAGAGGCTTCAACTGAAGCAGACCTCATGTGAGAAGCATAACTACAGGCTATGCAGAGATGGGTTTACCCTCTACACAACGGTGATATGCGGCAATCACACTCAGATGAACCTTAACTGAGTTGATCTTGAAGCCAAATTTGGAGAGGTGGAGCAGGTAGTCAAGCAGTTTTTGTGTTGAGCAGGCAGGCCTGGCGCGACCGGGCATGCACACTATGCATTTGTATGGGGCGGCACAGCCAGGGGCGGTGCGCTGGCAGACGTAGGAGAGGCTGCGGGGCTGCTGGCAGAGTCTAACCTGCCAGCGGCTGAAGAAGGAGAGAGCCGCAGGCCGCCAGAGGAACTGAATCCGCCGTCAGCTGAAAATGAGAGGCCTGTGTTCCCTTTATTTGCACGCATGCACACAGCTTTTCCCATGGACACACGCAGCTTCCACTCCCCCCCTCCCCCCCACAAGAAGGCTGGTGGGCCATGGTGGAGCTCATCTCACCATGGCCCAAAAGACAACAGAAGACCATGTGTGGGACTGAGTGAAAGCCTGTAGGGGGACAGTAAGTAAATCCATGGCTCTAGCACCAAACTTTGATAAAATGAGAAAAATAGTTTAAAAAAATTGAAAGGAGCAGCTGCAAAGGTAAAAAGTGTGCAACAAGCATGGACATAGCTAAAAAATACCATCCTAGAAGCTCAGTCCATATGTATTCCTCACAGAAGAAAGGTGGAAGAAAGGTCAAACTATTGCCAGCATGGCTAAAAAGTGAGGTGAAAGAGGCTATTTTAGCCAAAAGATCTTCATTCAAAAATTGGAAGAAGAATCCATCAGAAGAAAACAGGATTAAGCATAAGCATTGGCAAGTTAAATGTAAGACATTGATAAGACAGGCTAAGAGAGAATTTCAAAAGAAGTTGGCCGTACAGGCAAAAACTCACAATAAAAACTTTAAAAAATATATCCAAAGCAGAAAGCCTGAGAGGGTTGGACTGTAAGATGATCGAGGGATTTCTTTGCGTCAGTGTTTACTGAAGAGGATGTTACAGAGACGGCTTTCAAGGGTGATGATTCAGATGAACTGAACCAATTCATGGTGACCCTGGAAAATGTGGTAGGCCAGACTGACAAGCTGAAGAGTAGTAAATCACCTGGACCGGATGGCATACACCCCAGGGTTCTGAAAGAACTAAATATGAAATTTCAATTAATTTGTAACCTATCGTTTAAAATCATCCGATGTACCTGAAGATTGGAAGATGGTCAATGTAACCCCAATATTTAAACGGGCTTCAGGAGTGATCCGGGAAACTACAGACTTGTGAGCCTGAATTCTATGCCAGGAAAAATCGTGGAAACTGTTATATAAAATAAAATCACAAACCATTTAGATAGACAGGGTTTAATGGGACACAGTGAGCATGGATTTACCCAAGGTAAGTCTTGCCTCACAAATCTATATTTTTTTGAATTGGTGAATAAACATGTGGACAAAAGTGAACTGGTAGATGTGGTGTATTTGGATTTTCAGAAGGTGTTCAACAAAGTCCCTCATGAGAGGCTACTAAGAAAACTAAAAAGTCAAGGGATAGGAAGTGATATCCTTTTGTGGATTACAAACTGGTTAAGACAGGAAACAGAGAGTAGGATTAATGGTCAATTTTCTTAGTGTAAAAGGGTAAACAGTGGAGTGCCTCAGGGATCTGTACTCGGACGGGTGCTTTTAATATATATATAAATGATCTGGAAAGGAATACGACGAGTGAGGTTATCAAATTTGCGGATGATACAAAATTATTCAGAGTAGTTAAATCTCAAACGGATTGTGCTACATTACAGGAGGACCTTGCGAGACTGGAAAATTGGGCATCCAAATGGCAGATGAAATTTAATGTGGACAAGTGCAAGGTGATGCATATAGGGAAAAATAACCCTTGCTGTAGTTACACAATGGGGCTGATGCAAAAAAAAAAAAGTGTGGAAAGCGGGCGCTGAGAAGTCAGTGCCTGCTTTCTTAACGCTCGCATGGTGCCCGGAAGGGGGGCGCCATGCTATATGGAAATTAGGGGGTCGCACTAGCAAGGAGGCGCTAGGGTCACTTGCGCGCCCCTAGCACCTCCTTGCTAACACGAACCCACGGCGGCAGCCGGTTACGAAAACCAACGCCAGTAAACTCAGCATCGTTGCCGAGTTTACTGGCGTCGGTCTTCATAACTCTGCGGTCTGCCAAGGTATTTTTTTTTTCTTAATTAAGAAGTGCAAAAAACCAGTTTTTTCTGCCTTTCTGTATTTCTTTTACATGCGCTCAGCTATTAACACCCACACACTTTTTTTTTGAATGCGGAGTGAATGAGTAATAGCCTCATTCGCGTGCATTTGCAGGTGATGAGCGCTACCGCATTCACTCCGCCTCAGACGCACTTTAAATAGGCACTGATCCCCCTATTGCATTGGGGTGGATTAGCGCCTATATTACCCGCGTCCGATTGCGGGTTATACAGTGCGCTCAGCTGAGCGCTCGTAACATGCTCAGCCCTGACTGACTGCTTGAACCCTGACTGCACAGGTGAGGCTGAAACCCCTTGGCCTGTTGTAGCTTTAGCTGGGTGAATGGAACTGGGAAGCCCCAGGAAAAAAAGAGAAAAAAAACTCTGCGGCTTTCTTTTTTTTTTTCTACTGCGGCTGTGGGCTCCTGCTTATGCTTCCCGCTTAGGCAAGAAATCCCACTGCTACCACTATATATGTGGTAACACGAGCAATAGCAGCTTGGGAAACAGTCAAGAGGAATAAGGAGGCAGATTCTGGCTGTTGACTTTTGTGCAATTTATTTACAGTAAAAGCAAAATGCAAAGCAAAGAAAACAGGCAAAATAATGCAGCTCCTCACCTTAAAGCTCAAGTAGCACAGAGACATTAAACATGGCTGGTCTTCTCATAGTTTGGGGTCCTGCCTGCTCCCTGGGGCTCGTCTAACCCTTCTTGGTCCTGAGTCCTTATAGTATGGTGAGGGGAACCTCCCTTCATCCAGAATCCCTTGAGGTGCTGATCCTTAAGGAGGACTGGGCTAGACAGTTGTGGCCAGTTCCTTAAGGTGGTTTGAGGGAGTTTGCGGTATACTCCCTCACAGCCCTGTACATGAAACAGAACAGAGGGACCTTCCTGTTCCAAGGAGTCACAAACAGATCCACCTCCCCCAGAAGCAGAAGATCTGGTTCACTACCCCATGGTCCAGAAACCGTTCTTGGGATCTGAAGGTTTAACTCAGTCTGTCCGCTACACCATTCTCCAGACTAGCCACTTACGTGGCTCTGACAACATCCCATGGGAGAGGGCCCATAACCGTATCCTGACTATGTCTTGACACAGGAGGTAAGAGCCCGTACTTCCCTGCTTGTTGATGTAGTTCATCGCCACCTGGTTGTCCATCTGAAGTAAAACAATTTTGTTGGACAGCCAATTTGTAAAAGCCCACAGCATGTGCCTGATCACACAGCATGTACCTTGATTTCACAAAGATGTTCCTGGGCAGGCTAGAGAACCTGGGTGCTGAGCCCATCTACATGAGCAACCCAGCCCAGGGTGGACGCATCCGTTGTTAGGACAATTTGTACCTGAGGAATTTGGAAGGACTCCCCCATTCTAAACTGGAAATTACTCGCCACCTGAACAAAGATTCCCGGAGGGACATAGTGACTTGGATGCAATCCCTCAGATCCCGAGTGACCTGAAGCCACTGGGACCTTCGGGTCCATTGGGCTCTCCACATGTGCAGATGTGCCAAGGGAGTAATATGCACGGTTGCGGCCATGTGGACTAACTGTCTCAACAAGTGCCATGCTGATACCTGCTGGCTCCTCATCAAGGTGATGGCCCATTGCCGTGGCAGGAAGGCCTTGGCCTGAGCCATGTCCAGCAGATCTCCGATGAACTCCAACAGAGGTGACGGGTTGAGATGGGATTTGATGATGAACCCTAGTGACTCCAGTACCCGATGGTCAAGTGCATGGACTCCTCAGCCCCTGCCCAAGAGTTGCTCTTGACCAGTCAATCATCCAGACAGGGGAAAACGTATTCCCAGTCTGCAAAGGTGCACCACCACTATGGCCAAGCATTTCATAAAGACCCACGGGGCAGATGCTAGCCCAAACGGTAGAACACAGTACTGGAAATGCTGTTTTCTCATCCCAAATTGGCAATACTTCCGGTGGCTGGGGAAGATCTCAATGTGAGTGTATGCATGTTTTACATCAAAAGAGCATAGCCAATCCTCTTTTTGCAGAAAAGGGATCAAGATGCCTAGGGAAAGCATCTTGAATTTTTCTCTTTTTAGAAATTTGTTCAAGGCCTTTAGGTCTAGGATGGGACAAAGTCTCCCAATTTTCTTTGGTATCAGGAAGAACTGGGAGTAGGATCCTCACCTTCTTTGCACTGGTGGAATGGGGTCAACTGCTCTGGCCATTAAAAGGGAGGAGATCTCCAAAAGAAGTACCTCCTGATGAACTACCAGTCCCCAAAATGGACTTCGAGGGCAATCTGGTGGGACACTCAATAGATTTAATTTTTATCCTCTGCGAGTGATACCAAGGACTCACTCATCTGAAGTTACACTGGGCCACTGGCTTGCGTAGAACTGCAGTCTTCCCCCAACCGGAAGGCCCTTCACCACAGGTACCAGGGTCTTGGCTACACCCTCTCCAAGCCAATCAAAACCCTGTCCCAGGAGATGAGTGAGGTACCATCTGGAGCTGAGTTGCCATCTGGGGCTTTGGTGCCCTCTGTTGCCTGGGGCAGTTATTGTTGTTGCCAGGACCAAAATAGTGGAGGATGGTGTATCCTCAGGCAGAAGAAAGACTTCCTTGGGCTCAATCTCAAGGACATCCTAGATGAGGAGGCCAGGTCCTGAGTGCTTGCAGAAAGCTGCTGAAGCATAGAGCAGTGATAATGGATCTGCGCGACCGCATTCTTCACTCTATCTCCGAAGAGATTCTTTCCTGTACATAGCACTTCAGCAAGTCTTTCCTGCACTTCTTGATGGAGATCCAAGGCCCACAAGCCAGGAGACTCTGCAAGCACCGCTCCCTGTAGCAGAGCCTCTCAGACCTATCTTGAAAATATTGAAGGTTGAGCAGTCTCCATGTTGTCCACACTGCAGATCTTTATGCACCAGTGACTGGAGGGTGACTTCCTGCTGCTGAGGCAGCTGCTTGACCACCTCTTGCAATATCCCATATGCATTGGCCCATGAAGAGCTGGTACACTACTATGTGGGCAATGGGCATAGCTCCCTGAAACACCTTCCTCCTATGAGTACCCATGGCCCTCGGATCCTTCCCTGTGGGCACTGAGGAATGGGTACAAAAGTGCTTGGCATTCTTGAGAGCAGATTTGACCACATCCGATTGGTGCAGCAGTTATTTGTTGAATCCGGCACCCTTCTAGATGAAGTGGACCTCATCTGCCTTCTTGTTAACTGGAACTACTGAGAGGGCTACTCCTATATCCACATCAGCATCTCCATAAGGACCTCATGCACGGGGACTGCCACAATCTCCTTAGGAGGCTTCTCGTACTGAAGAATATCCAGCATCATGTGCTGCGTATCCTTCTCCATTGTAAAGTAAATGGAATGGCCTCCGCCATCAGCTGGACAAAACCTGCAAAGGAGAGGTCTTCCAATGGAGACTTCCTTCAGTCGGTGGGAGGAGATGGGTCGGAGGGGAGGCCATCTTATGCCTCGTCTTCTGAAGCCTCTGAGGAGCCTCCACCCCAGGGATCAAGGGGATCCTCATTACTGTCATAGATAGGAGATGGATCATGTGGTACTTGGTCCTTGGTCAGCAGTATGGGAACTGGAGTGACTGGCCAGATAGGCCTGGACTCCGAGGCTGCCATCATCCTTGGGGTAGCTTCCTCCGAGGAACCATGGATGACCATGGGTCTGGTGGGCAGGAGCTCTGATTCCACAATAGGCATCGATGTCACCATGGGCACCGACACCAGTAACTGTGACAGTAGGGAATAGATAAGCACTTGACGGGAGGAGCGTCACAAGGAGCAATGGTGCTGTCAGTGCTCCAGTGCCGAGACACTGCAAGCTGCACTTGCTTCTCCAGCTCCTCCTTGAAAATCGTGACCAGATCCTCTTCGGAACCGAATGAAGGATCAGTGATGGACATCTGTTCCAGTGAAGGCCATGGCGAACACTTGGGATTCATGGAGGACTGGTGTTCCTCACCATGGTGTTGCTTCGGGGGCATCTCAGCCAAAGCTGGAGCATCCCCATGCCCGGCATTGCTAGAACCCCGATAACGACATGGTGTTGCAAAAGAAGAGGGACGTGAGATCGAAATCGATGGCGACGGCCCTTGATGACTGGCGGGCACCGAGTGCAGTGCCACCCCGGGGACTGACAATGAAACAAAACATTCGAAACATTGAAAAACCTACGTAAGGAAAATAGAGGGGAGAACCGCGGGATCCCGCGTCAACCCGCACAATCCCGATGGTAACTTTCAAAGCGAAAATCACTATGAAAAAAATCCTTAAATAGCAAGGAAAAAGTGAGGGACTCACTCCACCACAAAACACTGGGCTTTGCAGAAAAAAAAAAAGACTGAGGGGACCCTGTGTGGTCACATGGTATAATGCATGCCAAGCATGTTCAGAGAGCCTCAGTCAAAGTTCTAGAAACTCTGACATAAGTTTTCTGTGCCAGGCTCCATCGGATGATGTCACCCACTATGTGAGTACTGCCGTTCTGCTTGTCCTTGTAGATGTCTACATCCCACTACTCCTTCCTTGTAATGAAGGAGTTGTGGGAAAGCCAAATGGCCATGGTCAACAATACTGGCAGCTGAAAAGGATGAGAAGGGTTAATGAATAATAAGCAGCTTGGGAGGGGCAGAACTAATGGAAGCATAGGCAGCATGGGGTGGGAATGGTTAAGGATAGACAGCATGAGATGAGGTGGGAAGGGTTAAGAGAGGATGGGCAGTCTAGAGTAGGAATGGTTAAGGATAGACAGCGTGTAATGGGGAGGGCAGGTTTGACAGAGGGTGTGAAGGTGGTGATAAATAATGTGTCTGTCTGCTTACAGTACGCCTGCATTTCCTTCCATCTCCTTATTATTACCATCTGGACCTCAGGGCATCCAACAACTTACTTCTTCCGCACTTCTCCAGGGAACAACTTTCATGGGATGAAACAGAAGAGGATCTGAAGAATGAGACATGCTCCCGAAAACTGTCAGCACCTAATCACATCTGGCCTCTGTCCAAGTGCAGAGTGAAGAAAGCCAGATCCCCTTCCCTCGGTCACCACTTGCATGGGATCATCGCACGCAAACTCACGACGTGCAGTTCACCATTCCTGGGTGGGACTGTTCCCCGCCATTCACACACAGCGCAGCTCCCCATCCCTGCACAGAATCATCCCATGCTGACACACAGGGCACAGCTCCCTGTCCGAGTAAAGGACTGTCCCGTGCTGACACACAGGGCACAGCTCCCTGTCTCTGCAAACACAGGGGCGGATTTTCAGAGCCCTGCTCGCGTAAATCCGCCCAAAACCGGGCGGATTTACGCGAGCAGGGCCCTGCGCGCTGGTAGGCCTATTTTACATAGGCCTACCGGCGCGCGCAGAGCCCCGGGACTCGCGTAAGTCCCAGGGTTTTCGGAGGGGGCTTGTCGGGGGTGTGTCGGGGACGGGCCCGAACCGCGCAGCATTTTCGGGGCGTGTCGGGAGCGTTCCGGGGGCGGGCTCGGGGGTGTGGCTTCGGCCCGGGGCGGCCCGGGGGCGTGGCCGCGCCCTCCGGACCCGCCCCCAGGTCGCGTCCCGGCGCGCAGGAGGCCTGCTGGCGCGTGGGGATTTATGCCTCCCTCCGGGAGGCGTAAATCCCCCGACAAAGGTAAGGGGGGGCTTTAGACAGGGCCGGGTGGGTGGGTTAGGTAGGGGAAGGGAGGGGAAGGTGAGGGGAGGGCAAAGGAAAGTTCCCTCCGAGGCCGCTCCGATTTCGGAGCGGCCTTGGAGGGAACGGGGGTAGGCTGCGCGGCTCGGCGCGCGCCGGCTATACGAAATCCATAGCCTTGCGCGCGCCGATCCAGGTTTTTAGCAGATATGCGCGGCTCCGCGCATATCTACTAAAATCCAGCGTACTTTTGTTTGCGCCTGGAGCGCAAACAAAAGTAGGCTATTCGCGCTCCTTTTAAAATCCGCCCCACAGAGCCTAAGAACATAAGAACTTGCAATACTGGGTCAGAAAAGGGTCCATCAAGCCCAGCATCCTGTTTCCAACAGCGGTCAATGCAGATCACATTACCTGGCAGGATTCCAAGGGGTAGACAGATTCCAAGCTGCTTATCCCAAGAATAAGCAGTGGAGTTCTTAATAATGATTTAGGGACTTTTCCTCCAGGAATTTGTCCAAACCTTTTTTAAACTCAGCTCTACTAATTGCCTTAACCACATCCTCAGGTAATGAATTCCAGAGCTTAATTGTGCATAGAGGGGCGGATTTTAAAAGGAGCGCGAATAGCCTACTTTTGTTTGCGCTCCAGGCGCAAACAAAAGTACGCTGTATTTTAGTAGATACGCGCGGAGCCGCGCGTATCCACTAAAAACCTGGATCGGCGCGCGCAAGGCTATGGATTTTGTATAGCCGGCGCACGCCGAGCCGCGCAGCCTACCCCCGTTCCCTCCAAGGCCGCTCCGATTTCGGAGCGGCCTTGGAGGGAACGGGGGTAGGCTGCATCCTATCTGAGTTAGCACATACTAATACAACTTAAATAAGGTGCACTAAATCAAAAATAAAATAAAACCGAATGATACAAACAAAAAAGGAGGAAAAGTGAAACAAAACATAATGAACCAAAAGATTTATCGATGCCCACTCCTATCAATTAATTAACTAATTAATTAATTAATTCAGACAATCACCTAACGAAAATTCAGGAAGATGTGGGGACAAATTCAGGGCAAAATGAGAAAATTTACATGATAAAAATAATACAGCAAACACAAAATATTTATCTATAAAGTTATTAACAACAAATTACATAATCGAAGCAGAAGGCCGGATTTTAAAAGGCCTACGCATGTCTATACCGGGAGATACGTGCGGGGCCGGGCCGCGCATGCGCCACACGCGTTTTCAAAGGCTCGCGGCCACGTGCGTGTCTTCTGGTATTCGCAGAAGTCAGACCTGCCAAAAAAAGGGGCAGACCGGAGGCAGGGTCTGGGCGGGTCAGGACAGCGCCATTGAGGCACTTCCCATTGCTGCACGCGCCGGGAACGCCGGTCCCGCCCAACTTGCTGCTGCTCCAGACAGCAGGTAAGTTGCACAACAACAACAAAAGGGTAGTTAGCAGGCTTTTAGGGGTCGGGGTGGATAGGGGAAAAGGGAGGCAGGTTAGCTAAGGGGGTATAGGAAGTTCCCTCCCGTTCCACTCCAATAAAGGAGCAAACTGAGGAAAGGGCCTATCGTGTCGCCACCCACAGCTACCAAAACCTGCCACTTACACGCCTGAGTCGGTATTCACGCACACGTGCGCACGCCGAGATAAAACTGGGTGCGCGTGTGCAGGCGGGTAGTGGACTTTATAACATGCGCACGTCATAAAATCGGCGCATCCGTGTGCGCGCTGGGAACCGCGTGTGCACACGGACTCCCACGCGGAGGTTTGAAAAATTTACCTCATAATGAACAAAACTGACTAAAATAATAAATAAAACAGCTCAACGGGCGAAGCACGCTAACCATTTTGTAGACGTACAAGGGTCTCACTCGGGCAAGAAGGAAGAACACGTAAAACCAGGCAGCAAGCGGTTCACTATAATGGCTTGGAAATTATTTGCTCAATTTAGTTGACAATTGAAAGAAATGAAATGAACCATGAGGCCTATCCACTCTGCCACTATGTCCTGAAACAATATTAGTATCGAAATCTTCTGCAACCTACACTGATGCAACTAAGAACATAAGAACATTAGAGCATGCCATACTGGGTCAGAACAAGGGTCCATCAAGCCCAGCATCCTGTTTCCAACAGAGGCCAAACCAGGCCACAAGAACCTGGCAATTACCCAAACACCAAGAAGATCCCATGCTACTGATGCAATTAATAGCAGTGGCTATTCCCTAAGTAAACTTGATTAATAGCAGTTAATGGACTTCTCCTCCAAGAACTTATCCAAACTTTTTTTGAACCCAGCTGCACTAACCACATCCTCTGGCAACAAATTCCAGAGCTTTATTGTGCGTTGAGTGAAAAAGAATTTTCTCCGATTAGTCTTAAATGTGCTACTTGCTAACTTCATGGAGTGCCCCCTAGTCCTTCTATTATCCAAAAGTGTAAATAACTGATTTACATCTACTGGTTCAAGACTAACCTTACTTTTACTTACTTAAGTAAATTAGGAGCTGCTGTGGTAATCGCTGATACCATAAAGCAGAACACAGCACAAACAGGTGAAGCAATCTTCATCAGAGCACTATGTAGAAGTCACAATGATACACATAAAGCCAAAAATACAGCAGAGAAATCAGAACAGATATTCATCAGAGCCCTGTGCAGGCATCACACTGATACCATAAAGCAGAAATACACCACAAACAGGTGAAGCAATCGTCATTTGAGCCCTGTGCAGGCATCACACTGATACACATAAAGCAGGAATACAGCACAAACAGGTGAAGCAATCTTCATCAGAGCCCAGTGCAAGCATCACATTAATACACATAAAGCAGGAATACAGCACAAACAAGTGAAGCAATCTTCATCAGAGCCCTGTGCAGGCATCACACTGATACACATAAAGCAGGAATACAGCACAAACAGGTGAAGCAATCTTCATCAGAACCTCATGCAGGCATCACACTGATACACTTAAAGCAGGATGTGAAGTGGCCTCACTACCCCTCCTTAACCAGTGCAGGACCAGGCTAGATGCCTGGTCCACCTTAAATCCCTACAGAGGGAGAGAGCTCTGTGGGCAGGACCCAGCTGGGGAGATTAAGAGGTAGAGCCCAGCTGGGATGAGGAGGAGCCCTGCCTCTCTAGGAGAAGGCAGCTCCTAAATATATTTCTGTCCTAACTACAGCTGTGAGTAATGCTGCTGGGGGTAGGCAGTGACTCTGGGAGAAGGCAGCTCCTAAAAGATATTTCTGTCCTGAATAAAGTCATGACGGTTACTGATAGAAGGTAGGCAGTCTTCTATTGGTTGCATGTTGAGAAGTGTAAATAAACAGGATCTGTTAAGAAAAGGCTGGAGTCAGCGTGGTTTCTGCCACCAGCCTAAAATAGTTGCTTGGTCATCCCACACAGGAATACAGCATGGACAGCTGAAAAAGGGATCTTCATCAGAGCCCTCCCGCAGGCATCAAATTGAAACACATAAAGCATGAAAATAGTACGAACAGCTGAAGAGCGGACCTTCATCAGAGCCCCGTGTAAAGTGTCACACTGATACACATAAAGCATGAATATAGCAAGGACAACGAAAGCAGTCTTCATTAGAGCATCTTGCAGATGTTGGACAGCTACAAGTAAAGCATGAATACAGCACGGAGAGCCGAAGAGCAGATCTTCATCAGAGCTCCATGCAGGTATCACACTGATATGTATAAAGCAAGGATACAGCACAGACAGCTCAATAATAAACACAAAGAAAATAATTTTTAAGATGGTGTCTGGAACGTATTTCCTATAATAATAAAGTGTGAAAGGATAAACCTACAAATACATTTAGAGAAAATAAAAAGGAGATCCTGAAATAAGACCAAGAGACACAGCCAGAGCCCAGAGAGTGGAGAGCTGATATTTTAAAGAGTCTTGAGGGCCAGCTGAAGCTGGAGCTGAGGAATAGGAGGGGAGTATAACTGGGAAGCGGGGCTGTTTATATTTGCAGAGGGAGATTATTGTCATTTCTGTTAGCTTGTGATTTCAATAAACATGTTACGCCGTAATCCGTTCTGGGTGGTTTTCAGTAGGACGAATAAAGTATTGAAAGAAAGACAGGACGGATGAGGAGGCAGAAGAAGCCCTTCCCCGTCACGTGTCTCCACTGACCCATCCAGGCTGAAATGCCTGACAGTTTTCACTGCAGCTGTCTGAAGGAGCGGCCTGCACACTCATCATCCATGGCCAATCCTTCCGCTGTGGTCTCACGGTCTGAAGAAGCCAGTGTCTCTAGGGCTGCTACAGATGGCAGAGCCCTGCACGCTAGTCCCACGGTGCCTCTGCAAATCACGAAGCTTTGTGGGAGTGCGCTGGCAAGTGACAGGCTACTGCCGCAGCAGAAGCACCCTCACGGGTTCTCACAGCTGCAGCCAGCACCCGGCTCTTCAGGCAGAGAGACGGACCCTGGCCACGCCACAGGCCCCCCTCGCCACTTTCCAGGTGACTCCACTGCCAGCATTCAGTGCTTCCATAGCTAAAAGGTCACTGCATCCTGCTGCAGCCACCTGATTCCTCCGACTCTGCCCTACAGGATTTCAACTGCCTTATCTCCTCCTCTCCCAGCCCAGACTGCCACCCCTCACCTTTTTGCACCCCATCCCCGCCCCTTCCTGACAGTGCCACAGGAAACTCATAAATGAATGTGAGTGTCCTGCATGGGTGGGGCCAAAATAATGTGTGTAAGTTCTTTGGGACAGGAACCCTGATTGGCTCTTTTCTTTTGCTCCTTCCCCGGGGTGTGGATCCTTTGGCTTGGGGAAACAGGGTTCCTTTCGGATCCCCCTGCAGGGGTGGCTAACTTCCTCTTGGTTATCTCTGGGAGAAGGGTCCCTGCTCTTCTCTGAGCGCTGAATGCCCATATAAAGGTGCTAGAGGCACCGGGTTACATTCCAAACTTAAAGTTACTGAATAAGATATTTGCAGATGGCACAATAAGTACGTTTCCAGCACCTCAGTCTTTTCTCTCCTCAGTTACAGTCTTTACCTCTATCTGTGCAGGAATCTTTCAACAGGCTAGGGTTAGGTGAGACAGAGGTCCCGAGGGGCGGGGCAACCTTTAAGCTGGGCAGGAAAAACTCTTTGGCCGAAAATCCTGTCCTTGCACACAGGCCGATACAGAATGGTCCGCTCGGCAGAGCACACAGTTTAGCCCCCGTTTCACCGCACGTTTTACACGCGCTATTATTACCCCTTACACTGTAAGGGGCAATAGCGCGTGGAAAATGCACGGCCAACTCCCCCCCCCCCCCCCCACCGAAACTAATAGTGCTCATCACATGCAAATGCACGTTGATGAGCCTATTATTTATCCCTGCAGGCATTAATCACGAACAACACCGGGAAAGTGTACAAAAAAGCAGAAAAAACAGCTTTTCCGTACACCCTCCGACTTAATATCATGGCGATATTAAGTCTGAGGTCCCAAAAATTAAAAAAAAACGTAAATAAATAAATAAATACATAAATAAATAAATAAATTATCTGCCCGCAGGTTAGAAAACGGATGCTCAGTTTTGCCGGCGTCCGTTTTCCGAACCCGTGGCTGTCAGCGGGTTCGACAGCTGATGCTGGTAAAATTAAGCATCGGTTGTCGGACCCACTGACAGCCACGGGTTCGGAAACTGCCCACTAGCCCAGTTGCATCGGTTCATATGCTTGAGACTTGGGTTAAAAGGGGAGGATAATAATAATGTTTGAGTAAGCAGGAATGGAAGAGGTCCCTTCAATTTTATAGGGTGGTAACCGTGAGGGCCAACAACCCCAAATTGCCAAATGTTAAATGTGCTTGCTACCTTGTAGAAATGTATATAGTTGTGTAGACTGAGACCACTAACCACGAGCAGATAATTGTGCTGCTTGACATCCTATTAGCAATGTATATAAGAACATAAGAACATAAGAACATGCCATACTGGGTCAGACCAAGGGTCCATCAAGCCCAGCATCCTGTTTCCAACAGTGGCCAATCCAGGCCATAAGAACCTGGCAAGTACCCAAACACTAAGTCTATTCCATGTAACCATTGCTAATGGCAGTGGCTATTCTCTAAGTGAACTTAATAGCAGGTAATGGACTTCTCCTCCAAGAACTTATCCAATCCTTTTTTTAAACACAGCTACACTAACTGCACTAACCACATCCTCTGGCAACAAATTCCAGAGTTTAATTGTGCGTTGAGTGAAAAAGAACTTTCTCCGATTAGTTTTAAATGTGCCCCATGCTAACTTCATGGAGTGCCCCCTAGTCTTTCTACTATCCGAAAGAGTAAATAACCGATTCACATCTACCCGTTCTAGACCTCTCATGATTTTAAACACCTCTATCATATCCCCCCCTCAGCCGTCTC
Organism: Rhinatrema bivittatum; assembly: GCF_901001135.1. Classification (NCBI taxonomy): domain Eukaryota; kingdom Metazoa; phylum Chordata; class Amphibia; order Gymnophiona; family Rhinatrematidae; genus Rhinatrema; species Rhinatrema bivittatum. The sequence goes on along the minus strand of NC_042616.1, from coordinate 813,714,886 downwards.
TTCTCCAAGCTAAATAGTCCTAACCTCTTCAGCCTTTCCTCATAGAGGAGCTGTTCCATTCCCCTTATCATTTTGGTAGTCCTTCTCTGTACCTTCTTCATCGCAATTATATCTTTTTTGAGATGCGGCGACCAGATTTGTACACAGTATTCAAGGTGCGGTCTCACCATGGAGCGATACAGAGGCATTATGACATTTTCCGTTTTATTCACCATTCCCTTTCTAATAATTCCTAACATTCTGTTTGCTTTTTTGACTGCCGCAGCACACTGAACCGACGATTTCAATGTGTTATCCACTATGACACCTAGATCTCTTTCTTGGGTTATAGCACCTAATATGGAACCCAACATTGTGTAATTATAGCATGGGTTATTTTTCCCTATATGCATCACCTTGCACTTATCCACATTAAATTTCATCTGCCATTTGGATGCCCGATTTTCCAGTCTCACAAGGTCTTCCTGCAATTTATCACAATCTGCTTGTGATTTAACTACTCTGAACAATTTTGTGTCATCTGCAAATTTGATTATCTCACTCGTCGTATTTCTTTCCAGATCATTTATAAATATATTGAACAGTAAGGGTCCCAGTACAGATCCCTGAGGCACTCCACTGCCCACTCCCTTCCACTGAGAAAATTGTCCATTTAATCCTACTCTCTGTTTCCTGTCTTTTAGCCAGTTTGCAATCCACGAAAGGACATCGCCACCTATCCCATGACTTTTTACTTTTCCTAGAAGCCTCTCATGAGGAACTTTGTCAAACGCCTTCTGAAAATCCAAGTATACTACATCTACCGGTTCACCTTTATCCACATGTTTATTAACTCCTTCAAAAAAGTGAAGCAGATTTGTGAGGCAAGACTTGCCTTGGGTAAAGCCATGCTGACTTTGTTCCATTAAACCATGTCTTTCTATATGTTCTGTGATTTTGATGTTTAGAACACTTTCCACTATTTTTCCTGGCACTTAAGTCAGGCTAACCGGTCTGTAGTTTCCCGGATCGCCCCTGGAGCCCTTTTTAAATATTGGAGTTACATTTGCTATCCTCCAGTCTTCAGGTACAATGGATGATTTTAATGATAAGTTACAAATTTTTACTAATAGGTCTGAAATTTCATTTTTTTAGTTCCTTCAGAACTCTGGGGTGTACACCATCCGGTCCAGGTGATTTACTACTCTTCAGTTTGTCAATCAGGCCTACCACATCTTCTAGGTTCACTGTGATTTGATTCAGTCCATCTGAATCATTACCCATGAAAACCTTCTCCAGTACGGGTACCTTCCCAACATCTCTTCAGTAAACACCGAAGCAAAGAAATCATTTAATCTTTCCGCGATGGCCTTATCTTCTCTAAGTGTCCCTTTAATCCCTCGATCATCTAACGGTCCAACTGACTCCCTCACAGGTTTTCTGCTTCGGATATATTTTAAAAAGTTTTTACTGTGAGTTTTTGCCTCTATAGCCAACTGTCCCTGTAGAAATGTATATACTTGTATAGTCTAATAAACCTCTATATATTTGTACATACTGCCAACCTTCTTCACAGCCCCATTTGTTTTCCTGGGGTGAAGGAAGGGAAATCCCACCCATTAACACCTTCTTCCCCAGGTGGAGGCAGCAGGCACCCAGAACATGAGGACTGATGGAGTCTGCCCTAAAGGGGCTCCCGCCAGGTCAGTCCCAGACCCAGGAATGCCCCGCAAGGTAAGTAGTCAAGGGGGCATTACAGTCTGCATAATCCTGAGGGAAAGAAGACGTAGAGCTACTACAGCATCAAAAATATGTTGTGTCCTGCCACTAGACCAGAAATACTGTATAATCTGACCAGTGCCAGATCCTGAGAATTGTACTTCCTATTGCTCTTTCTGTATACTACAGATTACTGTTACTATGACTATTAAACATTTATATAGCCCCACATTGTACAGATACAGAGGGAAAATACCGTCCCTCCTCTGAGCATCCAAGCCAGACAGGGAAAGCAAATAAGAATTTGGGGAGACCCAGGGATATAATTTAAAATCTCAAAGATGAACTAATAGATGGAGTTTAATTGAAGACAGGGACAGATTTATCTAAATCTGAATGAAGTCAGGTTATTGTCCCACAAAACCGTGAAAACAGGGAGGCTGGGATTCTAGTAAGGACCAACATATTGAACAATTCCACTTCCTTTTCTGAAAACTAAAATTAGCAGGTCTAACAAATTAAAAATTCTTCTCTGTCGAAATCCCTCCTGCTCTTAGAGCCCATGAGGATCTTTCCATTTCAGCACTTTAGGCAGGGATCCCCAAACTACAGCCCAGCAAACTTTCCTCATTTGCCACCACATAAAGAAGTAGAAAACTTCCATGCTTGGAGCATGGTGGAAAACACAGCAGTGGAAAATCCACGCATCAGTAACAAGCCCTTTCAAGGGCCAATCCATAAGATAAAATCAAGCCGAACTTGCCTTCCGGCCACTCCTGTACAAGATCATTGATACTAAGGACGTCTGATCCCCGCTGTAACAGAAAAAGCAAGAAACCTTCGCACTGTGAGATATCACCAGTAAGTCTAAAAACAGTAGACCCCAGAGGGCCACTATGAGCTGGCATGCCTCATTTGACATCTAGATCCAGGCTCTGCCTGCTGAGAAAATCGGCTCTTACATTGCCCTTTCCCGCAATGTGGAAGGTGGAGATCTCCTGAAGATATACCTCCGCCCAATCCCTGAGCTGAACTATGTCCTGTGACACTTGCTGGGCTTTGGCGCCTCCTTAGAAATTTTCATAAACCACTGTCATCTTATAGTCTAATATTACTCAGTCCACTTGACCCTGCAAGTGGTTGATGAACCACAAGCATGCCAGCTGAACGGCACGTGCTTCCAGACAAGAGATGCCCCAGAGTCCTCTGCACTGCAGAATCCCTACACTATCAACTCCTGACAGTGAGCTCCTTAACTCCGGAGGCTTGCATCTGTCATGTGTACCAGCCAGTCCAGGGTCTGTAAGGAACGCCCTTCCTTAGATCATCTGCTTTCAACCACTACTGAAGCTGCATCCAGAAGTCCTGAGATGTTGTGCAAACAGAATCTGAACAAGACGCATATTCGTCCTTGCCCATGGAACCACCTCCAGGTTGGTTATCGTCAAAACTAGCAATTGTAGGTAAGACCACACTGTCAGGAGGAATACTTTTGTCAATAGCCACACCTGCATAAGCAGTTTCTGAATGTTATTTCTGACAGGAACATTCTGCCTTGCTTCATTTTGCAACGAACATCGAGATAGTGCAACATCTGAGACAGCTGTAGACTGCTCTTGGTCAGGAGAACATCTTACATGAGGCCTGAAGACTCTCCTCCATGCTCTTGGTCTGAATTAACCAAGCTAGGTATGGGAGAACCAGAATGTCATCCTTTTTCAACCCTGCCGCTATCACCACCCTGACCTTGGCAAGGTTCTGGATGTGGTGGCCAGACCGCAAAGTAGCACTTAAAACTGATAATGCTATCCCAAAATGGCAAACTGCAGAAAACCGTTGATGCTCCAGCCAAATGGGCATACGTAGATATGCCTCTGACAGATCCAGAAACGTCAGAAATTCCCCTGACTGTATTGCCATTATCACCGAGCTTAAGGTTTCCATACGGCATTAAGTCATTCGCCAATGTCAACTGACACCCTTTTTTGGTCCAGGATGAGGCGAGAGGAATCTTCCTTCTCATGAATAATGAAATAAATAGAAAATAACGGCCTGTATCTTCTTGTGATTTGGGCAATGGACCCACAGCCCGTCAGTTCAGGAGCCTTGACAATATAAACTCCACTGCCTGTTTTTCTGTGGAGAGATGCCATGAAGATGTCTGTAGGGACGCAGCTCTAGAGCATGGCCTTCCTTTATCACTCAAGAGCCTGATGTAAACTTCACCCACCTCCAATTAAAAAGAGATAGGCGACCCTTTATCTCTTGCTCTGAGGGGGTCGGGAGACACCTTCACCCAATCCTGCGCCCTGTCTGGGCTGCCCAGGCCAAAAGGCCTGAGCCCTACCTAGGGGTGTCCTCTAAGAAGCTGCTCCTCTAGCAACCAAGGCACCAGGACTCATTTATTGGCCATGTTTCTTTGATGGTTTGTTTTTTTTAATTCATTCCCATACAACAGTGATCCTTTAAGGGGAAATTCCATAAGATTAAGCTTTGAAACATAGAAATATAGAAATGGCGGCAGAAAAGGACCAAATGGTCCATCTAGTCTGCCCAGCAAGCTTATGGTAGCACCAGCCATGCCATACAGATCTCCCCCATAAAGGTATCATCAGGGGGTGGCATCTGCCTTGCAAGTTAACCTCCATACTTATTTTCCCAAATCTTAAAGTCAGAGCCCTTGTTGGTTTCTGTCTGAGTCCAATGCCCCTTTATCTCTTGCCACTGATTCAGAGAGCAATGTTAGAGTTACATCACAAGTATAAGGCTTATTGGTTAAGGGTAATAACAGCCACATCAGTGAGTTACCTCCATGCTTATTTGTTTTCCCAGACCGTAAAATTCATGTCCTTGTTGGCTGCTGTCTGGAATTAATTCTCCTTTTCCTCTTTTCCACCTGCCGTTAAAGCAGAGAGCAATAATGAATTGTATCAACAGTATGAAGGCTTATTGGTTAAGGGTAGTAACATTGGCTGAACAACGGCTCAGCCACAGCTGCCACCTGGCTGCAATCCCCGAAGCCATTCCTCTTGCAGAGGTACGTACAAACCAGGTCCAGCCTGCATCCACCGAAAAGACGATGGCCGGTTCCATCACTGCCCTGGTAGTCAAACGAGACTCCTCAACTTCCTGAGATTGGAACAGACCACAGAGTCCAGAAGAAACCAGAGTCAGGGCAGGCAGCAATCCAATGTTGTCCAGAATGTACCAGGGTCAGGGCAGGCAGCAGTCCAAAGGAAATCCAGAGCAGTAAGAGGCCATCTGCATCCTTCAATGCCACTCCCCTTTCCACAGGAATGATCGTTCGCTTGGTGATGGAACACACACCAGCGCATTCCCATTTTAGAAAACGCAACTGTTCTCTCTCTCTCTCGCTGCTGGATCCCTACCAAGGCTCGCCCACTCTGAAATCAGGCCTTGAATAGCATCTGTAATGGCTCTCCCAACATCTTCAGTGTCAGAGTGAGAAGAGCCAGCAACTTACCTCTATGACAGAGTGCTCCGTAAGAACCACCCATCAGAGTGACCCGCAGCAAGCCGAGGCGTACTCTGACGCCTACCTGTGGCACAAGACCTGCGGGATTCTGCAGCCTGCAATCCTAAATCTTTGTTTAGGTTGGCGGGCTCTGCCGATCATACCTGGGGAAGTGACTGCTGCCCTCGAAACAATTCCACCCAAGAAGGGTGGTGTACCACAAAAACCTCTATGCTCTCTGCAAATTATCCAGAATGCTGCCATACACCTACTTACCGGGACTCCAATCTGTGAACACATTTCTCCTGTACTTAAATCTTTACACTGGCTTCCGATACACTGACAAATCCAATATAAAATATCGGTGATCATATGCAATCTTATCTAGAATATCTCCTCCCCCTGGATCAGCTCAACTTTAAGGATTCCCACACCGGTTTGGATGCTTCTGTTATGACCGTTGGCTGCGGGCGGCCGCAGCCGACCCAACTCACTTCCTGCCATGCCTGGCCCTCCACTCCAGGCGAACTCGTGGCTCTGGCCAGCCATTGTCGCCGTGCTGTTCCTGCTCCTCCTTGCTCCACATGGTGGCTGGGATGCTGCCAGCCCACGCTCCGAGTCTGGCCCTTCCTAGGCACGTGCCACCTGTTCTCTATTTAAAGGGCCAATGGCGGGAACCCCTGGACCGTCCCCGACTGATGACATCATTACCTTGGAATATTTAAGCACCTCCTTTGGCCTATGCAAACTGACTTGGCAACGAGTTCCTTCGCCTCTCTGGTGCTTGTTCCTGTTTCTCCGGACTGTGGTTCCTGCCTTGGATCTCCACCTGCTGATTTGGACTCTGGTTCAGGTACCCACTCCTTGGGGGCCTGCTTGCACTTCCTTTCAGGAGACCTGGTCTCCAGGCTTCCCCGCTCCTTGGGGTAGTCCCTGTGCTCGTCTCCAGAGATTCTGTCGGCTCGTCCCCATTTCTCGGGGTAGCCTCAGCACAGCCAATCAGAGATCCCATCTCGGCGCTTCCCGCTCCTCGGGGAAGCCTTTACGCTTCTTCATCAGAGATTTTGACTCTATGCTTCCCCACTCCTCGGGGCAGTCTCTACGTCACTTCAAAGACTTTGACTCTACGCTTCCCCACTCCTTGGGGCAGCATCTATGTCTCTTCATCGGAGACCTTGACTCTGTGCCTCCCCACTCCTCAGGACAGTCTCTACGTCATTGCACCAGTGGCGCTACTCTATGCTTCCCCCGCTCCTCGGGGCAGTCTACGTCACTACATCATAGACTTGACTCTGTGCTTCCTCGCTCCTCGGGGCAGTCTCTACGTCACTTCAAAGACTATGACTCTACTCTTCCCTGCTCCTCAGGACAGTCTCTACGTCATTGCACCAGTGGCGCTACTCTATGCTTCCCCCGCTCCTCGGGGCAGTCTACGTCACTACATCATAGACTTGACTCTGTGCTTCCTCGCTCCTCGGGGCAGTCTCTACGTCACTTCAAAGACTATGACTCTACTCTTCCCTGCTCCTCAGGACAGTCTCTACGTCATTGCACCAGTGGCGTTACTCTATGCTTCCCCCGCTCCTCGGGGCAGTCTACGTCACTACATCATAGACTTGACTCTGTGCTTCCTCGCTCCTCGGGGCAGCCCCTATGTCATCACACCAGAGACTCCGTTGCCACGCTGTTCCACCCCTCGGGACAGTCTCCGCATTACTCCTTCAGACATCTTGTCTCCGCATTCCCCGCTCCTAGGGCCCTGCCTAGTACTGCGATCACGTGGCAGTGACGCAGTACGTCCGCTCTTTATTGAACCAGAGTTGTGTCCCTGCCGCAGCTGACCTCGCCTCCCGACGGTGAGGACCTGTGGGATCCTACCCTTCAGGGAGCATCGACCTCCACCTTGGGCCAAGGCTCCATGGAAGCCATGAATCCTAACAGCTTTGCTCTTCACAGCAGTGTTTGCTTGATGTGCCTTCTCCAAGACTAGCCTAATTACATAGAAACATAGAAACATAGAAGTGATGGCAGAAGAAGTCCAAACGGCCCATCCAGTCTGCCCAGCAAGCTTTCAGACCTAATTGTTTTCATACTTATCTGTTACTCTGACCGCTGAAGTCAGGGCCCTTATTGGTAACTTTTTGATTCCAATTCCCTTCCACCCCCATCATTGATGCAGACAGCAGTGCTGGAGCTGCATCTAAGTGAAGTATCTAGCTAATTGGTTTGGGGTAGTAACCGCCTTAATAAGCAAGCTACTCCCACGCTTGTTTACCCTGCCTGTGCAATTCAGTCCTTGTTGGTTGTCTGAATATAAATCCTCTTTACTTCATTCCCCCATTACACGAAGCACTTGAACATTCATCTTCCATTTTTGGCCCTCACCTCTGGAACTCACTGCCCACCTCCTTGCTGCTCACAAAAAGAGTCCAAGTCTTTCAAAAAATCTCCTGAAAACATACTTATTTACCGAAGCCTTTAAATCAATCTGTTGATCTCCAGGTAATCTCTGCTAAACTTGAGTAATTATTGTAAATGTAGGTAATTCTTTAGGCTGTAGAACCCCAGCCTACAGAATTCCATGGTTTTCTTTTTATATTTTAAAACAACGTTTTTTCTTTTATTGTACCCCGCCCCAAACTTGTATTGGAAGAACAGGTAAAAAAAAATACTTTTTTTAAATAAAAATAAATAAATAAAACTCTCAAAATCAAGTGAGAAAAGTGTCTTTTGGTGGTCACATCCAAAGACGAGGGGGGGGCTGTGTGGTCTTGTCTGATAACATCACTGTCTGCTGTCTCCGTCCAGAGACGCTCACCATGACATCACCGATTGGCAGCATCCTAGACCACGGTTCACCTGCAGTAAGCGAAAAAAAACCACCCCTCAGACTGCAGTGTGTAAGCACTTCCTAAGCGCCTGGTGCTGAGGAGAGGAGAGGGCAGGTCCTGGCAAGCTTCACCCTGGTCACGGGAAAATGCAAAGGTGTGCGGGAAGGCTGCCAAGCTAGCAGACTCTCTCAATCCCCTTTTATACAGCCATCGCTCCCCACACCTTGAGGGTGATCTCTTGTTTCCTTTACAAGGCAGGATCTCTCTTCCACAGGCTGCGGTGCCATTACCGCAACACGCGCTAATATTATATAACTCGAGGGCACAGACAATTTAAATTCAGGCCTTCGATAAAAGCAAGAACTAGCCCCACTCGGACGTGAGCAAACTTAGAAATCTCACACCGTGGTCTGAAATGTGGTGGCTGATCGTGGTCTCTCCTCGTCAAAGGGCATAAAAAAAAAAAAAAGGGAGGCAGAGTCTGCCCAGAAACCACCTTTTCTTGTTATCCTCAAACTGTGCCAAAAGAGCCGCAGCCCACGCTGGCAGAGAAGGCGCAGATGCCACAAAGGAGAGTGAAGCAGGGGGATACCACCCCTCCCCCCCACCGAATTTTAACCAAAGAGAAAAAGAAGGCTGCAGGTGAGACCTGTCCACTCGCCTTTATTTCTATGTATTTAATAAGGTGATCACATTTTTTGATTCAGTAACCTTAATTCTGAAATCTGCATTAGTGCCCACCCCCAAACCTCTGATGAAGAATCACTGTAGGAGGGGCTTGGATCATGTACCTGGTCAGTGCTCCCCATTGCACTGCGTTCCATCACAGCTGGTATTCGGCTGCGCAACATGTACTATCAGGTGCATTAAGTCATGTATTACCAGACCAGACCAGCCACAAAATTAAATCCTCCAGCACATCTTCAGTGAACTGCTGCCCTCACTGTATACACTGCCCAGAAGCTCACACAGCTGAGAGCTTTGTATAGCCCAGAGTTGAGCCCTGGCTCATACCACATATGAGCTGTGGGTCCTGCGAAGCCCCTGATCATATCACACACACATGAGCTGAGGGTTCCAGGGAGGTCTGAATCATGTCACATGCGTGTCCTGAGTATTCTGTGGAGCCCTATTTAATTCCACGCATGAAGAGAGGATCCTAGGAAGTCCCATCGTGTCACATGCGTGAACTGAGGGTTCCATGGAGCTCTGAATCATGTCACATGCGTGTCCTGAGTATTCTGTGGAGCCCTATTTAATTCCACGCATGAAGAGAGGATCCTAGGAAGTCCCATCATGTCACATGCGTGAACTGAGGGTTCCATGGAGCTCTGAATCATGTCACATGCGTGTCCTGAGTATTCTGTGGAGCCCTATTTAATTCCACGCATGAAGAGAGGATCCTAGGAAGTCCCATCATGTCACATGCGTGAACTGAGGGTTCCATGGAGCTCTGAATCATGTCACATGTGTGTCCTGAGTATTCTGTGGAGCCCTATTTAATTCCACGCATGAAGAGAGGATCCTAGGAAGTCCCATCATGTCACATGCGTGAACTGAGGGTTCCATGGAGCTCTGAATCATGTCACATGCGTGTCCTGAGTATTCTGTGAAGCCCTATTTAATTCCACGCATGAAGAGAGGATCCTAGGAAGTCCCCATCATGTCACATGCATGAACTGAGAGTTCCATGGAGCTCTGAATCATGTCACATGCGTGTCCTGAGTATTCTGTGGAGCCCTATTTAATTCCACGCATGAAGAGAGGATCCTAGGAAGTCCCATCATGTCACATGCGTGAACTGAGGGTTCCATGGAGCTCTGAATCATGTCACATGCGTGTCCTGAGTATTCTGTGAAGCCCTATTTAATTCCACGCATGAAGAGAGGATCCTAGGAAGTCCCATCATGTCACATGCATGAACTGAGAGTTCCATGGAGCTCTGAATCATGTCACATGCGTGTCCTGAGTATTCTGTGGAGCCCTATTTAATTCCACGCATGAAGAGAGGATCCTAGGAAGTCCCATCATGTCACATGCGTGAACTGAGGGTTCCATGGAGCTCTGAATCATGTCACATGCGTGTCCTGAGTATTCTGTGGAGCCCTATTTAATTCCACGCATGAAGAGAGGATCCTAGGAAGTCCCATCATGTCACATGCGTGAACTGAGGGTTCCATGGAGCTCTGAATCATGTCACATGCGTGTCCTGAGTATTCTGTGGAGCCCTATTTAATTCCACGCATGAAGAGAGGATCCTAGGAAGTCCCATCATGTCACATGCATGAACTGAGGGTTACATGGAGCTCTGAATCATGTCACATGCGTGTCCTGAGTATTCTGTGGAGCCCTATTTAATTCCACGCATGAAGAGAGGATCCTAGGAAGTCCCATCATGTCACATGCGTGAACTGAGGGTTCCATGGAGCTCTGAATCATGTCACATGCGTGTCCTGAGTATTCTGTGGAGCCCTATTTAATTCCACGCATGAAGAGAGGATCCTAGAAAGTCCCATCATGTCACATGCGTGAACTGAGGGTTCCATGGAGCTCTGAATCATGTCACATGCGTGTCCTGAGTATTCTGTGAAGCCCTATTTAATTCCACGCATGAAGAGAGGATCCTAGGAAGTCCCATCATGTCACATGCGTGAACTGAGGGTTCCATGGAGCTCTGAATCATGTCACATGCGTGTCCTGAGTATTCTGTGAAGCCCTATTTAATTCCACGCATGAAGAGAGGATCCTAGGAAGTCCCATCATGTCACATGCGTGAACTGAGGGTTCCATGGAGCTCTGAATCATGTCACATGCGTGTCCTGAGTATTCTGTGGAGCCCTATTTAATTCCACGCATGAAGAGAGGATCCTAGGAAGTCCCATCATGTCACATGCGTGAACTGAGGGTTCCATGGAGCTCTGAATCATGTCACATGCGTGTCCTGAGTATTCTGTGAAGCCCTATTTAATTCCACGCATGAAGAGAGGATCCTAGGAAGTCCCATCATGTCACATGCGTGAACTGAGGGTTCCATGGAGCTCTGAATCATGTCACATGCGTGTCCTGAGTATTCTGTGGAGCCCTATTTAATTCCACGCATGAAGAGAGGATCCTAGGAAGTCCCATCATGTCACATAGAAACATAGAAATGACGGCAGAAGAAGACCAAATGGCCCATCCAGTCTGCCCAGCAAGCTTCCCTCATTTCTTCTCCCATACTTATCTGTTTCTCTTAGCTCTTGGTTCTAATTCCCTTCCACCCCCGCCATTAATGTAGAGAGCGGTGGAGGAACTGCATCCAAGTGAAATATCTAGCTTGATTAGTTAGAGGTAGTAGGAGTAGTAACCGCCGCAATAAGCAAGCTACACCCATGCTTATTTGTTTTTACCCAGATTATGTTATACAGCCCTTATTGGTTGTTTATCTTCTCCCCTGCCGTTGAAGCAGAGAGCTATGCTGGATATGCGTGAGGTATCAGTTTTTTTCTTCTCCCCTGCCGTTGAAGCAGAGAGCTATGCTGGATATGCATCGAAAGTGATGTATCAGGCACATTTGGTTTGGGGTAGTAACCGCCGTAACAAGCCAGCTACTCCCCGCTTTGTGAGTGCGAACCCTTTTTTCTTCTCCCCTGCCGTTGAAGCAGAGAGCTCTGCTGGATATGCGTCGAGAGTGAAGTATCAGGTACATTTGGTTTGGGGTAGTAACCGCCGTAACAAGCCAGCTACTCCCCGCTTTGTGAGTGTGAATCCTTTTTTCTTCTCCCCTGCCGTATAAGCAGAGAGCTCTGCTGGATGTGTGAAGTAACCGTTTTTCTTCTCCCCTGCCGTTGAAGCAGAGAACTATGCTGGATATGCATTGAAAGTGAAGTATAAGAATGGAGTGATCAAGCTAGTTGAAAGGCATCAGGAACCCTCAGTTCACATGCGTGAACTGAGGGTTCCATGGAGCTCTGAATCATGTCACATGCGTGTCCTGAGTATTCTGTGAAGCCCTATTTAATTCCACGCATGAAGAGAGGATCCTAGGAAGTCCCATCATGTCACATGCGTGAACTGAGGGTTCCATGGAGCTCTGAATCATGTCACATGCGTGTCCTGAGTATTCTGTGAAGCCCTATTTAATTCCACGCATGAAGAGAGGATCCTAGGAAGTCCCATCATGTCACATGCGTGAACTGAGGGTTCCATGGAGCTCTGAATCATGTCACGTCCATGACCTGGGCATCCTGTGGAGTCCTGGTTCATTCCACGCATGACTGGAAGGTCCTAGGAAGCCCCAGATCGTATCACACATGTTGGCTGAGGGTCCTCTGGAAGCCCAGGTTATGTCACACACACATAAGCTGAGAGTCCCATGGAGCTTCAATTCATGTCACGGGTTCAAGGAAGCCATGGATCAAGCCATGGATAATCCGGAGGATTGGCAGAAAGTCTGCGCTCCTTCCCCATTAGCTCAGCATATGGTCACTGCGCCATATGAACACTGTCTTAGAATAAGTTTTGCAGATAATCGGGCCGAATCAGTAAAACCCGGCACTCCGAGGCGAGCACCCGCTCTCCCAACGCGCGCCCAGGCCACTCTCCTGGGCGCGCGATCAAGTATTTAAATGAGGGCCCGCGGTAAAAGGAGGCGCTAGGGACACTAGCGCGTCCCTAGCGCCTCCTTTTTGACAGGAGTGGCGGCTGTCAGCGGGTTTGACAGCCGACGCTCAATTTTACCGGCGTCGGTTCTCGAGCCCGCTGACAGCCACGGGTTCGGAAAAAGGAAGCCGGCAAAATTGAGTGTCCGTCTTCTGACCCGCGGGCCGTGGGCACATTTAAATTTTTTTTTACTTTTGGGGCCTCCAACTTAATATTGCTATGATATTAAGTCGGAGGGTGCACAGAAAAGCAGTTTTTTCTGCTTTTCTGTGCACTTTCCTGGTGCCTGAAGAAATTAAAATGTGCGGCTTGGCTGCACATTTTACTTTCTGTATCGCGCAGGAATAACTAATAGCGCCCGCAACATGCATTTGCATGTTGCGGGCGCTATTAGATTCAGGGGGGTTGGCCGTGCGTTTTTGACGCACTATTATCCCTTACTGTATAAGGGGTAAAATAGTGTATCGAAAACCTGCGGCCAAATGCGGACTGTACTGTATCGGCCTGTGTATGAGATAATACCCAGAAGTCCTCTACCACCGCCAAACAGCCTCGAGCTCCGTCTGCCCAAGCTTTGTCCAGTTTCTGGGGCTCCAATACGCAGCCAGTCAGGCTCAGACACTCATTTTGAGAAAGGAACAGAAAAAGATCAATAGAAAATCGAACCCAAATCCACCAAATATTTGCCGGAGAGGAGCTCTCTTCTCTCCTGCAGCTGTCAGACAGTCAAGGGTGCAGAGCTGGGGGAGTAATGGGAGCCGGTCCTGCTCCTTGCTGGTCCCGGCTGAGGTGGGGTGGGGGATGCTGGGAGGGGATCCAGCGGGCAGCGTTGCCAGCACCAGTAAATCCTGGCGGCTCCGCTGCAGCCTGTGTGGCCTGCCGGGCATGCGCTTCTCTGCAGGGACCCAGCACTTTTACTGCAGCCCAAGGCTTCTTTTCCCTGTTTCTGAAACAGCTCATGCTCTGAAAGCAGGAGGAAAGCCTCCTCCTGTGCTATCAGATCCATCCCCACCCCACGCCTTCTCCCTCCCTCCCCAAGAGCAAACACCAGGAAGCACACACAGCAGTTCTCTGCTCCCTGAACAGCCTTTTAAGTTAATTCTGATTGTTGCAAAGCCAATGGAACCGGGGGAAGAAAATCATCAGGAAAGGTTCCTGGGCCCAATGTGATACGCAGACTGGGGGTTGGGGTAAGGGGTGTCTTCCCTACGTGGCCAAATTTCCATTAAACCTTCCCCGACCAAGGTCATTCTGCTTCCAGCTGTGCTGCTTTCATCCCCTTCTGAAAGTAACAATCCCAGGAAGCCCCCTCCCAGAGCCCCGCCAGGATAGACATCCCTGAAATAATGCCCGCCCCCCCCCCCCCCCCCCATGCATAGGTCCCAGAATAATGTGCCCCGCTACTGTACACCCCAAAACACACGAGCTCCGAATAAGAGAACCCGAAGCACCCCAGGACTCCATCTGCAAAAGCAAGATCCGGGGATAATTCTTCCACCCTCCCAGCACGAGGTAGCCCAGCCTGCAATCCCCCACCTTAGGAAATTCTCTGGGTTTTCATTTCCCCTCTGACCGGAACACAGTTTCCCTTCACTTTTCTAAAGCTAACAGCAAACTCGCAGGCTCTCTCCCCTGTGTCAGCCCTGCCGTGCACTGAGGGGGGAGGGGGAAGGAGGGTACCTTTCAGAGAGATGATCTCGTGCTGGATGGACCTGGAGGTGTCCATGGCAGGCTGCAAAGCTCCTGTGCTCCCTTTCCACTGCTGCTGGTCCTGATGCCCCTGCACTGGAATTCACTCCAGGGTCCCTCCCTTCTCTTCCTGGCCGCCACCTCCCTCTACAGGGCTGTGCATTGCAGAGGCAGCAGCCAATCAGAGCTGGAAGGGATGGGGAGGGGGGGGGGGGGTCCCTGACTTGGCCCGTTCATTGATCCGAGAGCCTGCACTAGTATGCGGCAGAGCCAGGCAGGTTCTCGCTGTGGCTCCAGACCCAGCTCAGGTGCTGGACAAAAATGTCCCAGGGGAGGCGCAGAGCTAGAGAGAAGATATTGCCACCGCCGCTTACACGAAGGGGCAGAGAATCAGGATCAGCAACTATACACAAAGGGCCAGGGCGGGTCCTGCCAACTCCTCCCATCCATTTATTGTACCCCTGAAACAAAACCTTCCCAGCCTGGCACAGCTTGCACTAAGATTCGGCGGCTGGAAAGCACCATGCCATTTCCAGCCCCTGTGTTCTCTGCATTCTGCTGCAGTTTTCTTCTGCATTTTGCTCCCCTAAACTTTTTACATTTCTCTGGAGTCACCGCCGGTATTTCCAGCCCATGTCATCGGAGCCCCATTCAGGTGTCACACCGATACATGTAAAACACGAATACAGCACAGATGGCTGAAAAGCAGGTCTGCCTCAGAGCCCCTTGCAGGTCTCACGCCAATGTACGGAGCATGAACACAGCACAGACATATGAAGAGCAGATCTTCATCAGAACCCTCTGCAGGTGTCACACTGATACATGTAAAACACGAATACAGCACAGATGGCTGAAAAGCAGGTCTGCCTCAGAGTCCCTTGCAGGTCTCACGCCAATGTACGGAGCATGAACACAGCACAGACATATGAAGAGCAGATCTTCATCAGAGCCCTCTGCAGGTGTCACACTGATACATATAAAGCAGGAAGACAGCACAGATGGCTGAAAAGCAGGTCTGCCTCAGAGCCCCTTGCAGGTCTCACACCAATGTACGGAGCATGAACACAGCACAGACATATGAAGAGCAGATCTTCATCAGAGCCCCATTCAGGTGTCACACTGATACATGTAAAACACGAATACAGCACAGATGGCTGAAAAGCAGGTCTGCCTCAGAGCCCCTTGCAGGTCTCACGCCAATGTACGGAGCATGAACACAGCACAGACATATGAAGAGCAGATCTTCATCAGAGCCCTCTGCAGGTGTCACACTGATACATATAAAGCAGGAAGACAGCACAGATGGCTGAAAAGCAGGTCTGCCTCAGAGCCCCTTGCAGGTCTCACGCCAATGTACGGAGCATGAACAAAGCACAGACATATGAAGAGCAGATATTCATCAGAGCCCTCTGCAGGTGTCACACTGATACATGTAAAACAGGAATACAGCACAGATGGCTGAAAAGCAGGTCTGCCTCAGAGCCCCTTGCAGGTCTCACGCCAATGTACGGAGCATGAACACAGCACAGACATATGAAGAGCAGATCTTCATCAGAGCCCTGTGCAGGTGTCACACCGATACATGTAAAACACAAATACAGCACAGAAGGCTGAAAAGCAGGTCTGCCTCAGAGCCCCTTGCAGGTTTCACGCCAATGTACGGAGCATGAACACAGCACAGACATATGAAGAGCAGATCTTCATCAGAGCCCCATTCAGGTGTCACACCGATACATGTAAAACACGAATACAGCACAGATGGCTGAAAAGCAGGTCTGCCTCAGAGCCCCTTGCAGGTCTCACGCCAATGTACGGAGCATGAACACAGCACAGACATATGAAGAGCAGATCTTCATCAGAGCCCTGTGCAGGTGTCACACCGATACATGTAAAACACGAATACAGCACAGATGGCTGAAAAGCAGGTCTGCCTCAGAGCCCCTTGCAGGTTTCACGCCAATGTACGGAGCATGAACACAGCACAGACATATGAAGAGCAGATCTTCATCAGAGCCCTCTGCAGGTGTCACACTGATACATGTAAAACACGAATACAGCACAGATGGCTGAAAAGCAGGTCTGCCTCAGAGCCCCTTGCAGGTCTCACGCCAATGTACGGAGCATGAACACAGCACAGACATATGAAGAGCAGATCTTCATCAGAGCCCTCTGCAGGTGTCACACCGATACATGTAAAACACGAATACAGCACAGAAGGCTGAAAAGCAGGTCTGCCTCAGAGCCCCTTGCAGGTCTCATGCCAATGTACGGAGCATGAACACAGCACAGAGATATGAAGAGCAGATCTTCATCAGAGCCCTCTGCAGGTGTCACACCGATACATGTAAAACACGAATACAGCACAGATGGCTGAAAAGCAGGTCTGCCTCAGAGCCCCCTGCAGGTTTCACGCCAATGTACGGAGCATGAACACAGCACAGACATATGAAGAGCAGATCTTCATCAGAGCCCTCTGCAGGTGTCACACTGATACATGTAAAACACGAATACAGCACAGATGGCTGAAAAGCAGGTCTGCCTCAGAGCCCCTTGCAGGTCTCACGCCAATGTACGGAGCATGAACACAGCACAGACATATGAAGAGCAGATATTCATCAGAGCCCTCTGCAGGTGTCACACTGATACATGTAAAACACGAATACAGCACAGATGGCTGAAAAGCAGGTCTGCCTCAGAGCCCCTTGCAGGTCTCACGCCAATGTACGGAGCATGAACACAGCACAGACTTATGAAGAGCAGATCTTCATCAGAGCCCCATTCAGGTGTCACACTGATACATGTAAAACACGAATACAGCACAGATGGCTGAAAAGCAGGTCTGCCTCAGAGCCCCTTTCAGGTCTCACGCCAATGTACGGAGCCTGAACACAGCACAGAAATATGAAGAGCAGATCTTCATCAGAGCCCTCTGCAGGTGTCACACTGATACATATACAGCAGGAATACAGCACAGACAGCTGAAGAAAAGGCAATTGTTGTGCATTTTCACTGCTGCTCCTTGTGACCTAGGGAAAGTCACTTTACCCTCCATTGACTCAGGTGCACACTTATAATTGATGCATCAAGCTGCAGTAGGCGCTATAATGTGCATTAAACAGTGTATATCAAATAACGCACGCGATACATCATGTGATATAGTGCTACTGCAGCAATATTGCGCGATATCCATGCTATTTTGCATAATCCAGCCTACGGATTCCCTCCCCATTTACAATGAGCTGCTTTGTGTGGGATTTGCACCCACGAATTTTGCAAGTTTATGAAAGCAGCTCATGCATAGGGCAATCTGATGTAAATAAAATACCATGACTGACTTAGAAATCCGTCAGCCCTGTTATTTTAGCTGCACCTATTTGAAAAGCATTAATCTACCGCAGGAGCCTTGAGACCCTAACGCGGGTCCCGATACTCCCTCGTGCACATTTAAAGGGCCCGCCTTAAAATAAAAGTTGCAAACAAGCAACAAAGCACGCAGGGAGGGGGTCAATCCTGACCCCCCTTTCCTCATCCCAGGGCCACCACCTGAGGCAGCCCTGACCACCAGAGTTTAAAAACAGAAGCCGGTGGTCACACGACAACAGGCCTCCCCCCCCCCCCCCCCCCCCCCAACAACCCAATCACTATAGTTGGCCACCGTGGCCAAAACAAAAAATGGCTGACGGATTCACTCCCCCGGACCCTCAAAATTAAACCAAAGACCTTGTTGGTCTATAATGGTTCCCCTCACCCTCCAAGGCCCAAATCTCCACCCCCCCCCCCTCCCCCTCCCATACTCCATTACCTCTAAATTAAGAAAGCCTTCAAGAGAAAGGGACTGGGGCGCCCACTAGCCCGGGGCCAGGTCGCGCCGTTTTCCAAAATGTTGCCAAGCCGACCTTGCCCCAGAACGCCACCAACCGAGTCCGGGGGGCCCGGGGGGGCCCCCCACTATAAGCCAGGCTGAGGGGGGGCCACTAAAGATCAACAAGGTCTTTTGTTAATTTTGGGGGTGCAGAGAGAGATCTCTCAGCCATTTTTTTGTTTTGATGGGGGGGGGGGGGGATACCTTTGCCCACAATGTCCGACTTGGTGACTGAGTTGTTGGGAGGGGGGGGGGGCCTCGGGATGAAGAGGGGGGGGGGGGGTGTCGGATTTGACCTCTGCACACTTAGTTGCCTTTTTCCTAACTTTCTTTGGTTTAGGTGGGGCCCTTTCAGGCAATGGTGGCCCTGGGCTTTGGAGGCCGATGTGGCCACGGATTTCACCCCCCCCCCCCCCCCCATGGCGTGAGACAAAAAAAAAAAACGCAGCGATACAGTTGCAATGCTTTTTTGAGGAAGGGGGTACACCCCCCCCCTCCCCCGCAATAGCCGGGCCCCATCCCATGAAAAAGCATCACTGCTTAAAGCATCTAAGGCCTCAGACCGCAAGCCCCCTGGGGACAGGGAAATACCTAAAGCACCTGAACGCAGCCCGCTCGGAAGTGCGGAAAAGCGAAGGGAAACAGAGGAGTAAATAATAAATAAATAATGAATGGCGCTGGATATAAAAGTTCCACAATCCCCCCCCCCCCCATTCTCAAGAATGTCCTCGGCTCAAAGTCCCCTCGCCGGCCTCTTAGTGCTGCGCTCACACTCAGGTCCGCGTTTGTTTCCCGGCCGGAGGCGCGGTTCCAGGATTTCCACCAGGAATATTGCAGGAGAGAGATTTCTCTTCCCTGGCTCCTCCAATGTGTGTGCAAAAGCTTTCTCTGAAAACCCCACCGCTCAGGCGTGGGAACTGGTCATTGCATGCAGCAGGCTGCGAGCTCCTCGCCCGTCTGTGCTGTGATCGCACGTTGCTTGTGTTAAAACGTCGCTGCCTCCTTTTCCCTGTGGTCTCTCTAACTGTCCGTGCTGTCTTCATGTCTTGGGGATTGTCCGAAAAGGAATCCTTTGCTCTCTCTCCGCAATTTCCAGTCTTGCTGTCCCCTGCTCCCTCCTGCCGGCCACACTCTGACCCGCTTAATTAACTCCAGTGTCCTTGAGCAGGGCAGAAGGCAGAGAAGCAGGGAAGAGGGGGATGGGGGGAGAAAAGCAGAGAGTGGGGGATGCGCAGAGGAGTCGCAAGCAGTGGGGGCAGAGAAACAGGAAGGAGGTGGTCAGGAGGCACAGGAGCTGGAAGAGGTGGGGGTACAGAGGGGCAAGGAGAGAAAAAGAAGGCAAATTTCTGCTCACAGCCGAGGTAATAAAAGCCCATCAACCCCTACCATTTCATCCAGTACACAGAGTCTCTTACTCCGTTTCAGGGGGCCTGGGCGTATGAAACCCCATACCGTAAGGCTCCAGGGGCGATCCGGGAAACTATAGACCAGTGAGCCTGACTTCAGTGCCGGGAAAAACATTGGAAACTATTTTAAAGAACAAAATCACAGAACATATAGAAAGACATGGTTTAATGGAACACAGTCAGCATGGCTTTACCCAGGGCAAGTCTTGCCTAACAAATCTGCTTCACTTTTTTGAAGGGGTTAATAAACATGTGGATAAAGGTGAACCGGTAGATGTAGTGTACTTGGATTTTCAGAAGGCGTTTGACAAAGTCCCTCATGAGAGGCTTCTAAGAAAACTAAAAAGTCATGAGATAGGAGGCGATGTCCTTTCGTGGATTACAAACTGGTTAAAAGACAGGAAACAGAGAGTGGGATTAAATGGTCAATTTTCTCAGTGGAAAAGGGTAAACAGCAGAGTGCCTCAGGGATCTGTACTGGGACCGGTGCTTTTCAATATATATATAAATGATCTGGAAAGGGATGTGAGTGAGATAATCAAATTTGCAGATATAAAATTATTCAGAGTAGTTAAATCACAAGCAGATTGTGATAAATTGTAGGAGGACCTTGCGAGACTGGAAGATTGGGCATCCAAATGGCAGATGAAATTTAATGTGGATAAGTGCAAGATGTTGCATATAGGGAAAAATAACCCTTGCTGTAGTTACACGATGTTAGGTTCCATATTAGGAGCTACAACCCAGGAAAAAGATCTAGGCATCATAGTGGATAATACTTTAAAATCATCAGCTCAGTGAGCTGCAGCAGTCAAAAAGGCAAACAGAATGTTGGGAATTATTAGGAAGGGAATGGTTAATAAAACGGAAAATGTCATAATGCCTCTGTATTGCTCCATGGTGAGACCGCACCTTGAATACTGTGTACAATTCTGGTCGCCGCATCTTAAAAAAGATATAGTTGCGATGGAGAAGGTACAGAGAAGGGCGACCAAAATGATAAAGGGGATGGAACAGCTTCCCTATGAGGAAAGGCTGAAGAGATTAGAGCTGTTCAGCTTGGAGAAGAGACGACTGAGGGGGGATATGATAGAGGTCTTTAAGATCAGGAGAGGTCTTGAACGAGTAGATGTGACTCGGTTATTTACACTTTCGGATAATAGAAGGACTAGGGGGCACTCCATGAAGTTAGCAAGTAACACATTTAAGACTAATCAGAGAAAATTCTTTTTCACTCAATTAACAATTAAGCTCTGGAATTTGTTGCCAGAGGATGTGGTTAGTGCAGTTAGTATAGCTGGGTTTAAAAAGTTTTGGATAAGTTCTTGGAGGAGAAGTCCATTACCTGCTATTAATCAAGCTGACTTAGGGAATGGCCTCGGCTGTTACTGGCATCAGTCGCATGGGATTTCTTGGTGATTGGGTACTTGCCAGATTCTTGTGACTTGGATTGGTCACTGTTGGAAACAGGATGCTGGGCTTGACAGACCCTTGGTCTGACTCAGCATGGCAATTTCTTATGTTTTATAGCTAGTCTCTAAGCAATAGCTCAAGCTGTGGCTATTAATCCTTCCCCGTACCATGCAGTCAGAACAAGAGCAGACACTAAGGGAAAGCTTTTGGTAAGGGAGCACACAGCTGCATTGGGTGGGGCAGGGCTGGGAGTGGCCAACTAGAGCAGTGTCGCTCCGTGCAGTCCCCAGGGCCCGTCAACCTCCCTTCCCTTCATGTACCCTCAACCCTCCACCTCCCTCCTCTTCCTCTGGGTACTGCTGTGCCCTGTTCTTTCTTCCTAACTCACTGTCCACGTTTCTCTTTCTGCCTCTTTGCTCTTAAAGCTGGGGGGGTGTCTCCATAGGGAGCTTCTTGTGCACTCACCAGCCCATGGTTAGAAGCCACTGGTGCCAGAGTTCACAATCGCCCACATTTTACGGCTGAAAGTTATCTGGCTACAAGGGTGAATAAACTGATTTGTATCCTATGTTCCCAAAACATGGATCAGAAGTGCCAAGCAAAGCTCTAGGAGAATCAAAATAAACTCCCTGTCAATGGGTTTATGTCCCCTGCTCTCATTCCCATTTGCAAGAACCTCACTAAGCCATTTTCGGAGATGCAGAGTCGCACCTCTGGCATCACTGACATGAATGAAGAACGAAGGCGCCACTTAATAAATACCCTTAGCAACACTTCCATGCCCCAGCAAGAGAAGAAGAAACGTCTGGGGGAAAGGGAAGAATCAGAAGAAATATGTGAAAAACAGTTTACTTCAGAGATTCGCTCTCCTATTCTGCCAAGGCAGTGCGGCAGTAATGTAATGGCTCTTTCACCCAGTGACATGGCTCTGCCTCTTTCCGCACTTCGCTCTCTCATTCCTGGCACAGCAAACCTCTTTGGCAGCAACCTACAGGCCCCCCCACACAGTCACATCCAGGGACTGCTTAATCAACCCTAAAGCCATTAGCAGGATGGGGGGAAGAGTAGGGTTACAGAAATTCCAGTCTCAGCAGATGCAGGGGCAGAATTAGAACAGCTTCCCCTCCCTACTCATCATGCAAACAAGAATATTCAAATTCTGATCTCACCTCAGTCACAAACTCCTTCCACCAGGTACCACAAAACAGTGGGAGAAAGCACACTCAACATGTATGTAGCAAAGCCGCTACATAGAAAGTTTGTTTCCTGCAAACAGCATCCTTTATAGACAGTAGGGTGAATGGGGCTGCATCATCCAGCAGCTCAGCATGGGCTCACTTCTCTAGCTCAGTAAAGTTTTACCACGGAGCATAAGAACATAAGAACATGCCATACTGGGTCAGACCAAGGGTCCATCAAGCCCAGCATCCTGTTTCCAACTGTGGCCAATCCAGGCCATAAGAACCTGGCAAGTACCCAAAAACTAAGTCTATTCCATGTTACCATTGCTAATGGCAGTGGCTATTCTCTAAGGGGCGGATTTTAAAACGAGCGCGAACAGCCTACTTTTGTTTGCGCTCCAGGCGCAAACAAAAGTACGCTGGATTTTAGTGGATACGCGCGGAGCCGCGCGTATCCACTAAAATCCTGGATCGGCGCGCGCAAGGCTATGAATTTTGTATAGCCGGCGCGCGCCGAGCCGCGCAGCCTACCCCGTTCCCTCCAAGGCCACTCCGAAATCGGAGCGGCCTCGGAGGGAACTTTCCTTTGCCCTCCCCTCACCTTCCCCTACCTAACCCACCCGCCCGGCCCTGTCTAAACCCCCTCCTTACCTTTGTCGGGGGATTTACGCCTCCCTCCGGGAGGCGTAAATCCCCGCGCGCCAGCGGGCCTCCTGCGCGCCGGGCCGCGACCTGGGGGCAGGTACGGAGGGCGCGGCCACGCCCCCGGGCCGTAGCCACGCCCCCGTACCCGCCCCCAAAACGCTGCCGACACGCCCCCGAAACGCCGCGACGACCGGGCCCGCCCCCGACACGCCCCCGACACGCCCCCCTCGGAGAACCCCGGGACTTACGCGAGTCCCGGGGCTCTGCGCGCGCCGGGAGGCCTATGTAAAATAGGCTTCCCGGCGCGCAGGGCCCTGCTCGCGTAAATCCGCCCGGTTTTGGGCGGATTTACGCGAGCAGGGCTCTGAAAATCCGCCCCTAAGTGAACTTAATAGCAGGTAATGGACTTCTCTTCCAAGAACTTATCCAATCCTTTTTTAAACACAGCTATACTAACTGCACGAACCACATCCTCTGGCAACAAATTCCAGAGTTTAATTGTGCGTTGAGTAAAAAAGAACTTTCTCCGATTAGTTTTAAATGTGCTACATGCTAACTTCATGGAGTGCCCCCTAGTCTTTCTACTATCCAAAAGAGTAAATAACCGATTCACATCTACCCGTTCTAGATAGGAATTTGCTTCCGTCGATTGTAGAGCTTCACTTTAGCAAGGTGAGGTAGGGGCCTTAAGCATGAATAATTCATCCTGCTGGCCACAGCGAACCCTGTTTATCATAAGCAAACCTGCTTTCTCTGTGAACAAGAGGGTCCAAATTGGGGAATCCAGTGCTGAGAGGTTATGTAGCAGAGCACTTAACTGAATAAGCAACCTGGTTCCGTTGAGAGGAGAGTGGACTACTGGGCAAACGGGCTATGCAGAACCTCTTGCCCAAAGCTACCGTCACTTCTTGCGAGATTGTCTAGACAGAGTGGGGACATGAAGGCGGGAATCGACAACCAAGTTGCAGCTTTGCACATGTCCTGACTGGATGCGGTTCTATACGAAGAGCAGCCGAAACAGCCACGGCGCTTATCTGATGAGCCTTGACAGATTCTGTGATCTGAACGCCAGCCAACACATAACAATGCGCAATACAGTCCACTAGCTAGTTGGGCACAGTACATTTGGCAACAGCAAGGCCCTGTCTTTTAGGATCGTACCATACAAATAACTGAGAAGCCTGATGATGAGGCTGAGTTCTCCACAGGTCTTTTTCCCTGTGTTGTTTATGGTTTGTGATTACCATACGTGAAAATAGATGTTGTGATTTTATAATTTTTATGCATGTTTTATTGCACCCCGCACTGAACCATGGATGGAAGGGCAGGTACCAGTTATTTTAAATAAATAAATACAGTTCAGCAAATGGAGAGCCTTCTCTCCTATGTGCACATATGGTCTTGGAAAGAGCATGGGCAAAAAGAAAAGCCTATTTCAACTGGAATGCAGAAAGCACTTTGGACCGGAAACCTAAGATGAGTATGGAGCAGCACCCTGTTGTGAATAATCTGCAGCTATGCAGCAGAGTACAAAATCACTGACTCTTCTAGCAGAAGTGACAGTGATCACGAACACCTCCTTCCACATCAGAAATCCCACTTGAATGGTTCACAGGGAAGCTTCATCACTTCTGCTAAACTGATACAAAGATCCCATGGTACAGGTGGCTTCACAAGCAGAGGCTTTATATGCCACGATCCCTTCGTGAATTTCAAAACCGGAGGATGAAGGGAAATTGGTTTCCCATCCACTTGAGAGCTGTAAGCAGCATTGGCACTAAAATGATGACGTAATGAGAGCAGATGAGGGGAAGGTATACAAGAACGTCAGGAAATTTATTTTTATCTATTTATTTATTTAAAAGTATTTATTTCCCGCGCCCTCCAATATACGTGGCAGGTTACAAAGAAAACATACATAAATAGATAGACATAAAATAATAAATTAATATAAAAGAAATAACTACAATAAATAACACTGGAATTCCTTGAAACGACAAATTACATAACAGTGAATAAAGAAAATAAACTAAACTCACTGGAATAGTGTTTCGCATAGATCCGGAAAAGCTAACTTGAAAAGGCGATGTTTTAGAGCTTTTTTGAAATCTTTATTATTGGATAGTAACCTGAGGTCAAGGGGTAACGGGTTCCGTAAGATCGGGCCTGCGATGGAAAAAGTATGCTATTGTGTCATGATTTGTGGGATGGGACTTGTAGAAGGAATTGATTTTTTGACCCGATATTTCGCCATGGAATTTATAAACGTAGATTAGCAGATAACCAGGCGTTGTTGTTATTGTAGATGGGGTTGTGTATTATGGTCAAGGTTTTATATTGAATTTGCCATTTAATTGGTAATCAGTGTAACTGAAAGAGAACCGGAGATATATGATCCTGTAGTCTGTGATTGGAGAGTAACTATGGCAGCATTTTGTACAAGTTTGAGTCCTTGTAAAGCTGATTGAGACAGACCTACGTAAAGAGAGTTACAGTAGTCCAATCCTGTAAGTATTAGGGACTGAAGTACGGTACAGAAAAGACTGGGGTCAAGTAGTGGTTTAATATGTTTAAGCAATCAAAGTTTGTAGAATGGAGATTTAACGACGAATTTGATGAGTTGACAATACTGAGTTTGGAGTCTAATATAATGCCAAGATTACAAACCTGTTTGGAAATGTTAATAGATTTATTGTCAAGGAGAATAGAGTTGGGAATATTTTCAAACTGAGGATGCCCTAGAATCATTATTTCGGTTTTTGTCAGATTTAAACTGATTTTATTATGAGATAGCCATTTTTTAACTGTGGATAAGCAAAGTTTGATGAATTTTAAAGTGGAATTCCAATCGAGCCAGGTCAAAAAATAAAATTGTATGTCATCACCGTACAGGCGGTAAGAAATGCCGAGGGTTGACAGAAGTTGTCAGATGGGCGTAAGATAGATATTACATAGTGCTGCTGACAGAGTGGATCCTTATGGGACTCTTGTTTTTAGTGGAAATTGGGATGAACTTACGTGATTTATAAAAATTTACAGGAATCTATTTGTGAGGTATTATTGGAAGCAAGCGTGGACTGTCCCAGAGGTACCAATATTGGAGAGCCGAGAAAGTAGAATTTCATGATTTACTGTATCGAATGCAGAGGAAAGGTCTAGGAAGATAGCAATATTTGAAGTCACTGCATCAAAGCCACGATGAATCATAAGGACATAAGAAATTGCCATGCTGGGTCAGACCAAGGGTCCATCAAGCCCAGCATCCTGTTTCCAACAGAGGCCAAAACCAGGCCACAAGAACCTGGCAAATACCCAAACACTAAGAAGATCCCATGCTACTGATGCAATTAATAGCAGTGGCTATTCCCTAAGTATAATTGATTAATAGCCGTTAATGGACTTCTCCTCCAAGAACTTATCCAAACCTTTTTTGAACCCAGCTACACTAACTGCACTAACCACATCCTCTGGCAACAAATTCCAGAGCTTTATTGTGCGTTGAGTGAAAAAGAATTTTCTCTGATTAGTCTTAAATGTGCTACTTGCTAACTTCATGGAATGCCCCCTAGTCCTTCTATTATTCAAAAGTGTAAATAACTGATTCACATCTATTCGTTCAAGACCTCTCATGATCTTAAAGACCTCTATCATATCCCCCCTCAGTCGTCTCTTCTCCAAGCTGAACAGCCCTAACCTCTTTAGTCTTTCCTCATAGGGGAGCTGTTCCATTCCCCTTATCATTTTGGTAGCCCTTCTCTGTACCTTCTCCATCACAATTATATCTTTTTTGAGATGCAGCAACCAGAATTGTACACAGTATACAAGGTGTGGTCTCACCATGGAGCGATACAGAGGCATTATGACATTTTCCATTTTATTAACCATTCCCTAATAATTCCTAACATTCTGTTTGCTTTTTTGACTGCTGCAGCACACTGAGCTAACGATTTTAAAGTATTATCCACTATGATACCTAGATCTTTTTCTTGGTTGGATCTGAAACTGAATTGGTATTGGTCTAACAGTGAATGCTCGTCTAGAAAAGTAGTGAGCTGTTTTAACCCAACCGATTTAATAATTTTGGATAGGAATGGTAATGAAGCCACTGGACGGAAGTCACAGAAATCTGGATCATTTGTTGTTTTTTTTAAGGATTGGGGTAACAGCGGCAATTTTTAAAGAATCTGGGATTATAGGCAAATAGGTCCATGGATCCTGTCTGGCATGAAGTCAAGAAATATTTCCATTTAAATCTGTACCCCCTTTTAGATGACAGCTTCCTAGCCAAGATCACGATATCCTCAACCTCCTTGGATTGTGACATTGAAGACACTACTGAGCACTCAACATCCATGCTATCAAGTTGAGAGACAACCCTCCTTCTGAATCAGTCCCTAGAGAGATCAGAAGGTAGATTGATAATATGATGAGCTAATAGCCTCATACTTGTCTGAGCCATACCGGGGCAATAAGGATGAGTTGTGCCTGATCCTTGAGCACCTTCTGAACTGTTCCTTCCATTAACGGATGTGACAGAAAAGCATCTAGCGGATATGCATCCCATCTCAGCAGAAAAGTGTCTGAAGCAGATATAAATTTGCTTCAAAGAACAGAGTGTTTTTGACCTTCTTGCTGATTTCCAATGCAAAAAAGTCGATTGAACAGCTTGTTTGCTTCTCCTTAAGAATACAAGAACATGCCAAGCTGGGTCAGACCAAGTGTCCATCAAGCCCAGCATCCTGTTTCCAACAGTGGCCAATCCAGGCCACAAGATCCTGGCAAGTACCCTTGATCCAGAGACCACATGTATGGCCAAAACACTCTGAGGCAAATCACCACTGTGTAGGAGACTCTAGGAAGGTAGATCACATGAAGGAAGGCCCTGTAACTGACAGCCCATTCCCAAATCCTTTGCGATTCTGTAATGTTTTGAACAGGCAGGGGACGGCTCCACGACTGGTCACACTTACCACAGCCCAGGATGCCGCTGATGCGGCCAGAATGCTGCCATGCCCCTTCTCCCCCAGGTCTCCCTAGGAAGACGTGCACCCCATGGTGGGAACCTCCATTGCCAGCACCCAGAGTTGACGTCACCTGGCTGGGTATTTAAACTGCAGACATGCTACAAGCAGATGCCTCAGCAACAGATCCTCCTGATTCTGCAGTGCATGTTGCTATTTGCTGTCTCTATGCTTGCCTTGCCTGTTGTTTCCCTGCCTTAACTCTTTGTGCCTTGCCTTGTTTGTTGCTGCCGTTTCTTGGTCCCCAGTTCCCTGATTTTGTCTGTCTGTCTTTTGGTTTCTGACCCTGGTCTTGGTCTTATGCTTCTGGATTGCCACCTGCCCTAACCGCTGCCTGGACCTCGACGCTGACTGATCTCTGCCTGCCTGGACCTCCACACTGCTTGTTTGCTGCCCACCCTGACCTTGGCCCATTACTCAACTTCACCTGACCACTCCTTACAGGATCCTAACCTAACCTTGCTGGCCCCTGGAGCCCAAAGGCTCAACCTGTGGGGAATGGGGTTGGTATAGGTAAAGCCCTAGACCTAGTCCTTGTGAGAATGTGTCCACCTGTTATTGATCTGGGCCTAGTGGGTCCACCTACTGGGTTGCATCAACTATGCCGCAGCCAAAGGCTCACATCCATGACAGATTCCTGGCAGAGGGTCCATGAACTTGTGCCCCCTTGTTTATTTACACAGAAAATTACTATTTGATGGTCAGTTTGGATCAGAACTCTCTTTCCTTGAAGCAGGTGAGTGAACACTTTGTTGCGTCCATCGGTCCTAGACGGCTTTGCCCCATTTGCCTCACCTTGTTCACGGCTTCTCCCGCTTACCTTGGGAAAATGGCTACCGCTGCATCTGCAAGCTGCCCTCTCTGGCATCCCCAGAATGGCTATGGTGCTGCCTCCCGCCATGCTCCTCCCAAGGCCCTACTAGGGTGCACGCGCGCGCTACCCTCATCTTTATTCCAGCTATGGCGCAAACCTCAGGGGCATCCCCCTCAAGTGACGTCACGCCTTCCGGGTATTTAGCCTGCCCTTACTTGCTAGCTTGTTCAGTTAGCAACGATTGGTCTCGGCCGGTCAATGCTCCTCTGCTGCTTCCGTGCTGCCGCTGGAAGCTTTCTCTCTGCCCTTCGGGGTATTGACTAACCTGGGGGCCCTCTGCTTTATTTCAGGTGCCTTACAGGGATCAGGTACTCGCTCCTCGAGGGCCTGCTCTCCCTGCCTTGGTACCAGTACCATCTACTTCAACCTGGTGGAATCGCATATCTACAGCTACCATCTAGTGAGTAATCTAACTCTCAGTCTTTCTCATCTACAGCATTGCTTTGCTGGGAAACGTACACCGGAATTCCCCTATACCAACGGGGTGAGAAGGGTCCCCTCTGCCGAGGGTCCCGAGACTGCTACATCCAGACTACTTCACTACTGCCACCTCTGGTGATATCCTACAAGCTGTACAAATAAAGACCTAATTCTGTGTTTGTGCGTCCTGAGTCTAGCCCAGTACTATGGCTCCCCACGTGGCTCCTCCCCGTGGGCATGGTCTTCTGCCACAGTACCTGAGAAGCCATCCAAACACCGCTTAACCATAACACACTCTCAATGCATGTCGGTAGGCTCTGAGCACTAAGAGATTGACCTGAACCAGTTGTTTCATTGCCAACCATGTTCCCTGACTTTGGAGGATTCTCTATGTGCTCCCCATCCTCTGGAGGAGGCATTCATAAGTAATGTTACTTGAAGAAGTTAGATTCGAAAAGAAGACCCTCTTTCTAGCACCAATGGGTCCAGTCGTCAATGAAGGGATGCCATCATCTCCAGAGTTACTATTACAGAGTCTGACAGGGGTTGGCTCAGATGATCCCACTGAGAACAGAGGCCCCACTTACAACATCTCATGTTCAGATGACTCATGCGGATCATATGCACTGCTACTGCACCAAATGACTGAGAACAACTATAAGCGTCTATACCAGGACTTGATCTCGCTGTAGCAAGTTCTGGACCAGTGCTTGAAAGCCAATAGCCCTTTCCAATAGAAGGAACACTTTCTCCTCTAGCGAGTCCACCCAAGCCCCGATGAACTTGATTCACTCTTGTGCATGAGGTTTGATTTGGAGACATTGACTATAAAACCTATGGACTGAAGGAGTTGAATTATCTTCCTTGAGGAGTCTAGCATCCCTACTTGAGAAGGATCCGTCACTAGCCAGTTGTCTAGATAAGGGAAAACACATATTCCCCAGTGATGAGAGGCCAAAGGGGAGAATTTTCTATTAACAGTGTGACTTTTCTCTGTAAATCTGCAGCATTCCCAGTGAGGAAGATGGGTGGGGATGTGGGCGTACACATCATTCAGATCTGGGGCACACATCCAGTCTCCAGCTTGGTTGAAGAGCAGGATGGTAAGGAAGGTATTCATCTTGAAATTCTCCTGCAACAATCCCTTGTTCAGTCTTCATAAATCTAGGATGGGTCTCAAGCCCCCTGAATTCCTGGGGAAAAGGAAATATCAGGAATAGAAACCCTTGCCACACTCTTCAGAAGGGATAGGCCCTATAGCAAATTGGCTGAGAAGCGACTCCACCTTGAGATGAAGTTGGATCATTTGAGATGGATCCAGATTGAAAGCCAAACGTTGTTGAGGCACTAGAGGCGGTAAAAAGTGCAAATGGTACCCAGATTCCACAATCTTGAGAAACCAATTGGCCTTGGTGATTTCCTCCAATCATTAAGGAACAACTGGATCCTTCTTCCTACCAGCGGGGCAGGGGTCGGAGGGTCAGAGCTCATCAATAAACTAGTCCCTGGTTTGGGCTGAGACTGCTGCAATATTTTAGGTTGACATCTCTCATGCGGAAGTATTCGAGCTGCAAGTTGCTGCTACTTTAGTGCAGGTGTAAGGCAATATCTCTGAAACTGGCAGAAGGGGAGTATCTGAAAGAAAAGTAAGAACACCTAGAGGACAGAAGCAGGTTGATCCCCACCGACAGGGACTGGGTGGCTGCAGGTTGTTCCTTAATCTGGGCAACAGTTTCTCTGACCTTGTCCCTAAAGAGATTGCCCTCAAAATATGAAATGTCAGCCAGATTCTCATGGACATCTTCCTGTAGACTGTTAGTCCTCAACCAGGATCTCACTGTCATGCTGATGGATTCATATACTGACCGAAAGAGGTGCCACTTGCACTCTTTGGTGTCTGGGAGAGCCTAGCTATATCCCTCATTTCCCTACTCATGGATTCCACAAGGGTCATTTAGCTTATCGATGCAGTCATGAAAGTATTGCACCATATAAAGTTGATGGGCTGCCATGCAGGCATTCAGCATCAAGCTTTGGAAGACTTTCTTCCCAAAGATATCCAGCAACCTGGGGTCCTTACCTTGGTGGTGTGCTAGAAAATATTCAGGTCTTCTTAGCCCACTTCAAAGCAAACTCCATCACCACTGACTAGTAGGACAGTTGGACTGTGCCAAAATCAGGGACCTACTGTAGTCTCTACTTGAGATCTATTTTCCTGGCTATAGGGGGGCAGAATGCTGGATATTCCACATTCTTGTTTGCAGGTCTTGTAGAAGCTGATGAATCATGATTGCTGATAGTTCAGAGAGAGTTTCCAATATCCAAAGTAGGCCAAATTCTTACTTATGTGGTTCCTTATCCCTCCGGATGTTGCCTCCAATGGCCTTACCCAATTCTTCCAGGAATCTGAAGGAATAATCTGGCATGTTAGATAAGGTGTCCCAGGTGTCACGGAGTGTGAGTCCTTTGGCTGTGGCATGATGGGAGCAGCCCGGAAGGTGAACCAGCCTGGACCCTGAAGACTGCAGGTAGTCAGGCTCAAACTGGAACTGGGCTTCACCTTTACCATTGCAGGTTGAGCCCTTGGTTTCAGAGGCCAGCAGGTCTTAGATGAGGAACTAGCAAGAGAGCAGATAAGCAGCATGTGGACAAAGCTGAAGTCAGGGCATGCAGCAAAGAAAAGAGGGCCCATATACAAGCAGGGATCAAGGCAGGCGGCAAACATGCAGTGATGGTATCAGGCAGTGGTCAAGGCAGCCAGCAATCAGGCAAAGTCAGAATACAGGCAAGGGTCAGATAACCAGGTGACAGTTCGAGAGGTAGGGGCAGGGAAGATGGAGGAAGGAGCCAGGGACTGGAACTAGGCAAGACAAGGACAAACAAGGTAAAGATTGGAACAGACACGACAGAGACAGGCAAGACAAGGATTGGAAGAGGCAAGGCAAGGTCAGGCAAGGCAAAACAAGCACTGGAACAAACAAGGCAAAAGCAGTCAAGATAAGGACTGGAACAGGCAAGGAAAAAGGGGGACCAAAGGAACTAGCGCTGCAAGCAGAAAGCACGGAAGAGGATCTGTGGCTGAGGTGCTGAGTGGTGAAACTGAGCCTCCTCATATACCACAGCTCAGATGACATCATCACTCATCACCCACAGGAAATGCTGGCTGGTCTATAAAAGGGATACAGGAAGTGCAGGTGAATTCAACCAGGCCCTAGGATGCAGCATGCTGCAGGAAGCTCTGCTGAGTGACTAGATGTAAGGGGCATTACACCAGGGAATCCTCAAACACTCTTCCTCCGAACCGAATGGTAGAGGAATGCTAACTCATGAGCCGATGATGAAGATGGCGATCAGGGTGGAGACCTCAGTCATCCCAGAGGGGACAGCTCCTGGCAAAGGTCCCAACTGGCCATGCCTCTCAATGCTGGTTGGATGCTGCTGAGAGGGAGGCCTACCTGATGGAAGTGGGCTAACTTCCTCCACTGGGATTTCTGATGGGAGATCCTGTGGCATGAAAGCAGGAGGGATTCTGCCTTGATGGAACAAATCCAACATTCTGGAAAGGAAAGTCTGAAGTGTACCCTCTTTGTCACTGGCCGATAAAGAGATAAAGAAAGTTTTCACCAATTTTGTGATGTGGTCCATGGATTGATATGTCCTTTGGGCTAGAGCTGGAGAAAAGATATTCTCCTCTGAGACCATCACCTTGAGAAGCATGCACCGGACTCAAAGTAGAGCCCTCCTCCTAGATAATCTACATTAGGGGATGCATGGAGATCAAGGGCATGATGGAGCAGATAGGATCTGTGGTTTTGAGATGCAATCCAAGCAGGATATTCATGGCAGATGATGCTGCTGGAGCCCTGAAGAGTCTGAGAACTGGAAACAGAAGGTGAGATGGTGATAATGCTACCAAAAACAAGGACGGCACCTGAGAAGAATCCCCACTGGGGCACGGGTTACTGCTAGCATCAATGGCATCGGCTGCTCTGCAGATTTCTGGATCAAGTGCATCAATGGCAGAGAAGAGTTCTGTGCTGTCAGCACAGGGGACTGGTGCATCCACGGTGCTAATGATTTCCACACTGCTGGCAGTTACTGGGCCGAATGGTGCTTCTTCTTCAATGCCAATGAGCCTCAAGAGAGAGGCTCATTGGCACTGAAGTGCAACTTGGGGCTATGTTATATCTGGAATCCAATGCCATAGGTTGGAGAGCACTGCCTAAGGAGCCTCTGCTCAATTTAGCACAGAGGGAATCAGAGGAGGCCCCACTTCAAGAAGAGGAACATCTCAAAACCAACATGTGGACTTCCTTCATCCTCCATGCCTGGTTCCACTGGAATCCAAGGAACATCCACCCACAGTCATAACAATTGGCCGAGTTATGGTCAGGCCCCAGGCACTTGTTTCTGAAGTTGTGGCTATCGGCGATGGGCATCTTACATCCACAGATGCAATCCTTGAACCACTGGGTTTGGCCTTCTTGGAACTGGACATCTCAACTTTTCTTCCTCTTTACTTTTTTTTATTTGGCATCACTGAAAAGTGCCGCTGAGAGGATGTCAAAGCAATAAAACAAAAAGGAAAAACAGAAATAACTGCCAAAATCAGAAAAGAGAAAGATCCCGAGAGAGGGTACACATCCCTGTAGAAGCTCAGACAGAAGAAGAGACTAAGGGGCTCACAAAGCAGGATGTGCGTAGGAGCTCCTGTGCATGCTCAGTAGTAAAACTTTACTGAGCTAGAGAAATGGGTCTGGTTTAGCATCGTGGCTAATTCAGCCCTGCTCATCAACGGAAAACGAAACAGTACTAACTGCCAGGACTCACACAGCAACAATCCTTACCCATGAAACTGTGGTCAAGGAGGATGAGCTTCAATTAAAGGCCCTTGGCTTTAGCCATGAAGATATCACGGAGACATATGCAACGGCATTAGCGGGTGAAAGCCAGACGGCAGTGGATCCAGAATGGCTAGTCATTAAATAAAGTCAAGACAGTGGAGGTGAACGACATATTCAAGCAGTTTGGATTTGAAAGGGAGGAGAGAGATGGGATGATAGTTAGTAGGGCCGGTGAGGTTTTTTTGAGGAGTAGTGTGATCACAGCATGTTTGAAGCAAGGGAGGGGCAGTCACAGTGCAAAATGAACAACTGACAATATAGCAGATGGAAGGAGATAGAATCAAGTTGCTGGATGGGAATAGCGTCATCAGCCATTTCTTCCCCCACCCACACGACCTTTCAATTGGGATCTTACCTCATCTGCTCCTCCCAACCACACACACACCCTTGCAGACTTCACCATGGCTCCTCTGCACACTCTCCCCACTACGACATCACCTCACCTGTCCCCTCCCCTCAGACCTCACTTCACATGCACACACACACACACACACACACACCCATCCACCAGACCTCACTGCAGCTCTTCTGCCCTCTCTCTCCCTCCAGACCTCACCTGGCCCCTCCCCTCAGACCTCACTTCACATGCACACACACACACACACACACACACCCGTCCACCAGACCTCACTGCAGCTCCTCTGCCCTCTCGCTCCCTCCAGACCTCACCTGGTCTGCTCATTGCCTTTCTCTTGGTTTCAGCAACCCTTCCTAGCACGGACAGCAGAGACAGAAATGTTGACGGCAGCCCAGCACATTTGCAGGGCCTGCAACAGTTCTGCTTCCAACTGCAGATGAAAAGGAAGCCAAGCTACTGCGAGGGCAGCATGTGCACTGGGTCCTGTGTTGGTATACGCAGAGTGTATACCAGCACAGTGTCTACAGATTTAAGAGAGGCCAGTGGCTGGTAGATTACCAGCATTTACGTAGCTGGTTTTAAAAGCCTGCTAGCCTCCCTTACAGAAAACCAATCAAAGCTATTTGGCAACCCTACACCCTATGCGGAAAACAAAGCAAGCTGCACCGCTATCAATCACTACACAGAATCTACACACTAACAAAATCCTTCACCTCCGTCACACACACACACAGAACACAGACAGTCCTTGGCAAAATACAGAACAAGGGATCACAAGGGAAAAAGAGAAACATGCAGAGAAAAACCAGACTGGAAACCCCAAGGAGCCAGATTCTGAATGCAATGTAACACTGGAAAATAAAAACAGAATAGGCAAAATCTGAACGATAAAAACAGAACCAAGGGAATAAAAACATGGGATGAATGAAAATAAAATAGGAAAACCAGAAACTAAATAATTGGACTTGCATAGCAATAAAGTGCATGGTGTGTGTATACTGTACATTTATTAGATATTTATAATAAAGTGCATGGTGTGTGTATATTCTGTACATTTATTATTTTTGCTTGAATAATTATGAAGAAATCTTATCCAAAAAAATGTGTATATAAAAGCAATTTTTAAAAAATGAGCAAACATAAAATACACTTGTGTAAAATAGATCTCTTAAATATATGAAAAAGCATTTATTTGGCATGGTTCCTGGTCAAAGCTGTTTTTGTGAGGTAAACAAATCCCACTATCTAGTTTGTGCCTTGAATTTTAATTGTATACAATAAAATAAACTTCAATTCCTTACTGAAATTACAAAATGGCACTAGGAAACGAAGTACAAAACAGAACATTTAGCATTTGTTTCCTACGTTAAACAACTGGAGTCCTGGCCATCGGGATAGTATGATAAATCTTCTGAGAAGTTATTCTGAAATGAGCTTTAGAAACAGAACTCATTCACGCCCTGGCCTCTAAACTCTGACTCACACAGCTCTTCACGTATTTTCTGTACCTCAGTTGGTTCAGTGTTTGTTTCTGGCCTGCCTCCTGCCTCCGGACTGGTCCATCACCCAGAGACCACCATCCCTACCGTCAAGCATGGTGACGGCAGCATCATGTGATGGGAAGGTTTCTCATCAACACTTGTCAGGACTGAAGGGGCAATGAATGGAGGAAAAGTACAGAAACGTCCTGCTGCCCTCTGCGAGAAAACTGAAAATGGGACGGAAGTTCATCTTTCAGCTCGACAATGACCCGAAGCACACGGCCAAAGCTACACTGGAGCGGCAAAGGAACAGCGTGGCCCAGTCAGAGCCCCAACCTCCATTCAATCGAAAATGTTGGGAATTATTAGGAAGGGAATGGTTAGTAAAACAGAAAATGTCATAATGCTTTTGTATCGCTCCATGGTGAGACCACACCTTGAATACTGTGTACAATTCTGGTCGCCGCATCTCAAAAAAGATATAATTGCGATGGAGAAGGTACAGAGAAGGGCAACCAAAATGATAAAGGGGATGGAACAGCTCCCCTATGAGGAAAGACTAAAGAGGTTAGGATTTTTCAGCTTGGAGAAGAGACGGCTGAGGGGGGATATGATAGAGGTGTTTAAAATCATGAGAGGTCTAGAACGGGTAGATGTGAATCGGTTATTTACTCTTTCGGATAGTAGAAAGACTAGGGAGCATTCCATGAAGTTAGCAAGTAGCACATTTAAAACTAATCGGAGAAAGTTCTTTTTTACTCAACGCACAATTAAACTCTGGAATTTGTTGCCAGAGGATGTGGTTAGTGCAGTTAGTATAGCTGTGTTTAAAAAAGGATTGGATAAGTTCTTGGAGGAGAAGTCCATTACCTGCTATTAAGTTCACTTAGAGAATAGCCACTGCCATTAGCAATGGTTACATGGAATAAACTTAGTTTTTGGGTACTTGCCAGGTTCTTATGGCCTGGTTTGGCCTCTGTTGGAAACAGGATGCTGGGCTTGATGGACCCTTGGTCTGACCCAGTATGGCATTTTCTTATGTTCTTATGTGTGGCATGACCTGAAGACTGCGGTCCATCAACACTCCCCAAGGAACCTGACAGAGCTTTAACAGGTTTTTGTAAGGGAGAATGGTGTAATACTGACAAATCTAGGGGTGCAGAGCTGGAGGAGACCCACAGCTGTAGCTGCTGCCAAAGGGGCTTCCAGCACCGATTGAATCAAGAGGGCCGAGACCTATCCAATTGGATTTCAGTTTTGCTTTTCTGGATATGTATATGCTTTGAAAGGTGCATTGATGAGTGGAAAAAAAAAACTCCTCATTTAAATGCATGCATGTCTGAGGCACAAAACGTGAACAATATGAAAGGGGGTGTAGACTTTCTATATCCACTGTACGCCATTATTGCCCAATTCACCACTCATTGGCTTCCTACACAGCCTCTGCTCCACTATTTGTTCACTGATCTTTCTGACCGTATTAAGGGTAAATTGCCCCTATAGTCCTTCAAAGGCACAGTCTTCAGAAATACACACATTATTCAAGGTGGGGGTCTCACTAGTGACCTATACAAGAGTAATATTACCTCCTCTTTGAACTGATACCTTGACTTAGGTTCCTGAACATGCTGACAGCTATGAAACCAGATTCTGACCCATGTACATTGTTAGGTCATTGAGAGTGTTTTTGGACAAAGAAGCACCAGGAGCCTCTGTTGCCAAGGCTAGTATGTGCTAGCATGCTATTAATCCACTAGCCAAAGAAAGCTTGAGCTGTGTGGGTTATTAATTCCTGGTACCAGCCAGCTGTGGCCGTGTACGCGCATACAATCAGAATCTAGAGCTTGCTGCACTATAGATCATCAAGTGCTATTCCTGTTGCACCCCAGCTCCTAACTGCCCTCTCCCAGTGACTGAAGAGCTCAGATCCTTGCAGAAAGAGGAGATGGCTGCAAAGATCTCTTGGGCCCAAGAGATAACAGTGGAGGTGCCTGGTGGATGCAAAGGACAGAGAAGCAGATAGCACACAGACACAAGAAATGACAATGGAAATCTCCCACGTGGTTCCCAGGTAGATAAAAGCACAGATAATGTGTCACAACTGGAAACCGTTTCCAGATGTGGAACCAGAGGCAGACAGAGTGAGAAGTGGCAACAGGGGAGGAAATAGGAAGCTATGGATCACTTTAAATTCCCCCAAAGACTAAAGATTGGCCTCCTCTCTCTTCTCATTATCCATGAAAGTGTAATAAGCCAGGAGCCTTCAGAAGAAGGCATGCAAGCTAACAGGGAATAGAGGTAGTACTGGCACAGAACTGGGGAACCTCAGCCCCACCGTTAGCTTCCCATCAGTGTTACAGATCCTTTCTGCAGTCTGTGCCATACACAGCAGCTTCCTCTAAACAGCTCTGCACTGACCCTACTTATCTTCCTCCATCATTGTAAGAACATGATTTGTGGAAAACTAAGGATCTGTCAATTAATGAACAGGCCCAGCCTTCACAAAAGGGCTAATTAAGCTTCTGAATCGTTTGTGATTAGATGTAATACCATTTTATACTGCATTTCCATTCAGGCTTTCACCTGCCAATAACCCCAGAATCATTCATGCGGCCTCCTCACCAGTAGAGATGTGAATCGTGTCCTCGATCGTCTTAACGATCGATTTTGGCTGGGAGGGGGAGGGAATCGTATCGTCGCCGTTTGGGTGTGTAAAGTATCGTGAAAATCGTTAAAATCGTGAGCCGGCACACTAAAATCCCCTAAAACCCACCCCCGACCCTTTAAATTAAATCCCCCACCCTCCCGAACCCCCCCCCCCAAATGCCTTAAATTACCTGGGGGTCCAGCGGCACACTAAAACACGGCACACTAAAACACGGCACACTAAAACCCCCTAAAACCCACCCCGACCCTTTAAATTAAATCCCCCACCCTCCCGAACCCCCCCCCAAATGCCTTAAATTACCTGGGGGTCCGTAGCCTTAAATTACCTCCGTAGCGGCGGTCCGTAGCTAAATCGGGGGAAGGGGGAGAGCAGGAAAAGCGGCACACTAAATCGTGTAGTCTTCAGCCGGCGCCATTTTGCAAAATGGCCGCCGCAAAATGGCGGCGGCCATAGACCAAAACGATTCGACGCAGGAGGTCGTTCCGGACCCCCGCTGGACTTTTGGCAGGTCTTGTGGGAGTCAGGAGGCCCCCCCAAGCTGGCCAAAAGTTCCTGGGGATCCAGCGGGGGTCTGGGAGCGATTTCCTGCTGCGAATCGTTTTCCGTACGGAAAATGGCGCCGGCCATACGCGTATGGCCGGCGCCATGGCCGGTGTTCAGCGAGGGTTCCGGACCCCCACTGAACGACCTCCTGCAGTCGATCTCCTGCCGGCGCCATTTTCCGTACGGAAAACGATTCGCGGCAGGAAATCGCTCCCGGACCCCCGCTGGACCCCCAGGAACTTTTGGCCAGCTTGGGGGGCCTCCTGACCCCCACAAGACTTGCCAAAAGTCCAGCGGGGGTCCGGAACGACCTCCTGCGTCAAATCGTTTTGGTCTATGGCCGCCGCCATTTTGCGGCGGCCATTTTGCAAAATGGCGTCGGCTGAAGACTACACGATTTAGTGTGCCGCTTTTCCTGCTCTCCCCCTTCCCCCGATTTAGCTACGGACCGCCGCTACGGAGGTAATTTAAGGCTACGGACCCCCAGGTAATTTAAGGCATTTGGGGGGGGTTCGGGAGGGTGGGGGATTTAATTTAAAGGGTCGGGGTGGGTTTTAGGGGGTTTTAGTGTGCCGTGTTTTAGTGTGCCGCTGGACCCCCAGGTAATTTAAGGCATTTGGGAGGGGTTTGGGAGGGTGGGGGTGGATTTTAGGGGGTTTTAGTGTGCCGGTTTTCCTGCCCTCCCCCTTCCCCCGATTTACGATTTTTTGACGATAAATCGGGGGAATTGGTATTGTATCGTGGCCCTAACGATTTTTGACGATTTAAAATATATCGGACGATATTTTAAATCGTCAAAAAACGATTCACATCCCTACTCACCAGTGCAGGCCTGGCAGAACAGTTTTAGTGCCCAGACTGCACAAGGGAGAAGAAACAAGTACAGCTGATAACTAAAGGCACACTGAAAAAGTATTAACTAACCCAGGGTCACACAGAGAGTCACATGGATCTCTGGGACTCACCCAGAGTCAGCGACAGAGCTGGGATTAGATAACGGGTCTCACACAGATAGAGTAAGTGACAGAGCTGGGATTAGAACTGAGACACAGGGGGATAAAGTGACTCACCCAGGGTCACACAGTCAGTGACAGAGCTGGGATTAGAGCTGAGGCACGGGGATAAACTGACTTACCCAGGTCACACAGAGAGTCAGTGACAGAGCTGGGATTAGAACTGAGGCACAGGGGGATAAAGTGACTCACCCAGGTCGCACAGAGAGTCAGTGACAGAGCTGGGATTAGAACTGAGGCACAGGGAGATAAAGTGACTCACCCAGGTCACACAGAGAAACAGTGACAGAGCTGGGATTGGAACTGAGGCACAGGGAGAAGTGACTCCCCCAGAATTACATAGAGAGTCAGTGACAGAGCTGGGATTAGATAATGGGTCTCACACAGATAGAGTCAGTGACAGAGCTGGGATTAGAACTGAGACATAGGGAGATAAAGTGACTCACCCAGGTCACACAGAGAGTAAGTGACAGAGCTGGGATTAGATAATGGGTCTCACACAGATAGAGTCAGTGACAGAGCTGGGATTAGAACTGAGACATAGGGAGATTAAGTGACTCCCCCAGGTCACACAGAGTCAGTGACAGAGCTGGGATTAGAACTGAGGCACAGGGAGATAAAGTGACTCACCCAGGTCACACAGAGAGTCAGTGACAGAGCTGGGATTAGAACTGAGGCACAGGGAGATAAAGTGACTCACCCAGGTCACACAGAGAGTAAGTGACAGAGCTGGGATTAGATAATGGGTCTCACACAGATAGAGTCAGTGACAGAGCTGGGATTAGAACTGAGACATAGGGAGATTAAGTGACTCCCCCAGGTCACACAGAGTCAGTGACAGAGCTGGGATTAGAACTGAGGCACAGGGGGATAAAGTGACTCACCCAGGGTCACACAGAGAGTCAGTGACAGAGCTGGGATTAGAACTGAGACACAGGGCAATAAAGTGACTCACCCAGGGTCACACAGAGAGTCAGTGACAGAGCTGGGATTAGAGCTGAGGCACAGGGGGATAAAGTGACTCACCTGGGGTCACACAGAGAGTCAGTGGCAGAGCAGGGATTAGAACTGAGGCACAGGGAGATAAAGTGACTCACACAGGGTCACACAGAGAGTCAGTGACAGTGCTGGGATTAGAGCTGAGACACAGGGGGATAAAGTGACTCCCCCAGGTCACACAGAGTCAGTGACAGAGCTGGGATTAGAACTGAGACATAGGGAGATAAAGTGACTCACCCAGGTCACACAGAGAGTAAGTGACAGAGCTGGGATTAGATAATGGGTCTCACACAGAGTCAGATAGAGTAAGTGACAGAGCTGGGATTAGAACTGAGACATAGGGAGATAAAGTGACTCCCCCAGGTCACACAGAGTCTGTTGCAGAACCAGGTTTGTAACTCAATGGCTGCTGACACAAGGCCCCTTGGGACAGCCACAGGACTATGAACGTCAGTAGGAGGGGGGTGGCAGCAGCAGCTATCTCCTACCTGCCAGCCCCCAATCTCTGATAGTTGATTTATTTCCAAGTGATGCAAGAGGCCAGGAATTCATTACCTGGGCACTTCCAAACCCCATATTCCAAGCAACAGGAAGTCTTATCAGAGGCCTGGCAGCAAGACAGCCAGAAACAGACCCAGACCATGCTGATAGGAAGCCGAAGAGAAACCTAGCCCAGTCACATGAGAGAGAGTCTGAAACAGAGCTAGCCCAATACACTGTGAGAGAGAGAGAGCAGCCTGGGCACTGAGAAAGCAAGGAAGGAAGCCACTGAGGAGCCAACGCACTATACCACGCGCTGAAAATGGGCGACAGCACTGAGCGCCTGCTGTCTTAACGTGCACACAGCCACATCCCCTGGGTGCCTGAGGCAGTATTTAAATGAGAGGCACCATTAGGAAGGAAAACTGTGCGTCCGTAGCACTCGTTAGTTTATTGCATCTGACATCCAATTGCAATGGGCGCTCAGTACGAGCGTCCGTTTTCATCCCGCTTCCTTTTTTTTTTGCTACAATTCACTTCAGCAACCTCAGCAAAATATTAGGTGCCCCTTGCTATGGATGTCTAAATTGTGCGGCCACAAGAAAAGTGGATTTCTTTTCAAAATATATAATTATTTTTCTCCACCAAAAGCAGTAAAGTGTCACAACGAAACTAAGAAATATAACTGCCTGTAGAAGCGGCAGTTACGGTCCAAAACAGCAGCAGTATTTCTTCAAATCTACAAGAAAGCACTGGGGGAAACCTGCAGGGAGCAGCTTCCAAGCCTCTAAAGGCAGTGGTAGTCCTCAGTAGTGCTAGGCAGACAGGGATGGGCTATGCCGGTCTTTATTTGCCATCATTTAGTAATCTGCAGGAGAATGGCACAGCACAGTTAAGCATATATTTTTTTTTTTTTAGTAATTCAGTTAGTAGATTTAAAAAAAAAAAAAAAAAAAGGGAAAATCATTAAAATCCACCGTATTTATTCTGATTTTTATTTAGCTTCTGGGCGGACATTAGTCTTCCTGAAAGCTCCTGAGTGAGGATGAGTACCCTTGTGGCTATGAAGCAGGGAAGCCAGCATTCATATCCCGCTGCTGCTGCTCCTTGTGACCTCAGACACAAAGGTAGACTGCAAGCCCTCTGGGGACAGGGAAACACCTACAGTACCTGAATGTAAGCCACTCCAAAGTGCTGAAAAGTGGAATAGAAATACAAATATAACTAGAGGCACCGTAGT
The DNA here is from genome assembly GCF_901001135.1 of Rhinatrema bivittatum. Lineage (NCBI taxonomy): Eukaryota > Metazoa > Chordata > Amphibia > Gymnophiona > Rhinatrematidae > Rhinatrema > Rhinatrema bivittatum. Next base: position 813,672,044 of record NC_042616.1, on the reverse strand, counting down.
GCTGCTTATCAGAAACTCCCATGCAAAACTCTGACAGAGAGAGATCCATTGCATTCCTCTGGATTGTCTTCCCTCAACAGGGGGAGAGAAAGCTGAGAAGTACTCAGCATCCATGATCCTCCACATCTTCTCACATATAAGCAGCAATACTGAGGAGTACACAGCACTGACGAGCTTCATCCTGTTCCTAATGATTCCTCCTCTCTTTTATTAAATAGGAGCACTCAGCATCAATGATCCCTCATCCTGTTCATTATCTCTCGTTCTTCTCCCCTCAGATTATATGGCAGTGCTGAGGAGCACACAGCATTGATGAGCTTATTCCTAGCCGCAATACGCCCTCCTCTTCCTCCTCTCCAATATTATTCAGCGGCACTAAAGAGCACACTGCATCAATGATCCATCATCCTTTCCACAATAATCCCTCCTTTTCTCCAATGCTGTACTGCAGCACCAAAGTTGCACACAGCATCAATGATCCCCATTCTTTCCCCAGTAATCCCTCCTCCTCCTCCTCCTCCTCCTCTCTCAGTTTACATAGCCGTGCTCTGGAGTTGACAGCTCTTGGAAGAGAAGCAGCCTCGGGGGCTCTGTAGTATTAATCAAACAGTGTCTGGAAGTGATGATTTAAGGAGATAATTACAGGCTTTGCATTTTTTATAGCTGCCTCCTATTTACCCCCTCCTATCAGTACATGTGTTTCTTGTCTTCACAGACCTGGGCTTGGACCACCACCCCCCTATATAAGAAGAGAGAATGGGAGAAGCACAGACTGAGGGTCTGTGGGATCTGGTAAATGGGGATGTGTGTCCGCAGCAGGGTCTGAACGGGGCTGATCCTCCCAGCCTTTTGCCTCATTCTCTTGCACACAGCCAGCAGAGAAAGGCAGCAGCACCGTCCAGCCAAGTCCTTCCCTGAAAGAGCGTCACCAGCGACTGACATGCCCAGCTGCACAGGGGATACCATAGATCCCCAGGTCACACTTTCCAAAAGCTGTGCTCCCCATGCGCTGCTGTGCTTAGGCATCTGTGTTACAAGGGCGCTGTGCTGGAGGAGGCAATGTCCTTCATAACCAGGGCACTCCTCTCCCACTCCCTCGGATGGCGTTAGGGGGCTGTGCTGCTCAGGGCACTGTCCTGCAGAAGCAGGACACCTTCCTATGGTGTTAGAGGAGCTGTGCTGCTGGAGGCACTGCCCACCAGAACCAGGACATTCTGGACTCTATCTTCAAAGCATTTATCTAGCTGTGCTTGGGACTTAACTAGAGAGACGCAGGTTTTGAAAATTCTGCCAATTTCACCGCCCCGACTTATTCAGCTAAGTAGTTAACTGGGGTGGAGCAGTGTTATCTGACTAACTTAGCCAGTGTAAGCCAGATACCTTTAGGACTGCTCTGAGTCAGTCCGAGAGTTATCTGGGAAGGTATACCCAGATAATTTGATGCTTAACCAGCCATATTCAGAATATAAATAAAGAAATATATAAACTTGATATCCCAGCTTCTCCCCCCCCTCTCCCCCCTCCAAATATTTTAAAAGCGATGCAGGCTAGTGCTTGATCCCAGCCCAATCTCCCAAATCAAGCAGGCTCTAGTGACTCAAGACCAGCTCCCATCCCTCCATAATGATGAAAAGAGAGGCACCGAGCCCCCTCCTATCTTACAACTGCAAATGCACTTCCCCACACACCTGGAAACCCCCCCCCCAAAACCCCAAGCCAGGAGCTGGTACTGTCTCACCTGCTCCCCGCCACATCCAGCGTTGGAAGCATTGTGCTAGAGGACTGTGCTGCTGGATATGCTGTCCCTTCTAACCAGGACAGCATGCTGCTAACAGGGGACTGTGCTGCTGGATGTGCTGTCCCTTCTAACCAGGACAGCATGCTGCTAACAGGAGACTGTGCTGCTGGATGTGCTGTCCCTTCTAACCAGGACAGCATGCTGCTGAGAGGGGGCTGTGCTGCTGGATGTGCTGTCCCTTCTAACCAGGACAGCATGCTGCTGAGAGGGGGCTGTACTGCTAGAGGCGCTGTCCCTTCTAACCAGGACAGCATGCTGCTGAGAGGGGGCTGTGCTGCTAGAGGTGCTGTCCCTTCTAACCAGGACAGCATGCTGCTGAGAAGGGGACTGTGCTGCTAGAAGCGCTGTCCCTTCTAACCAGGACAGCATGCTGCTGAGAGGGGACTGTGCTGCTGGATGTGCTGTCCCTTCTAACCAGGACAGCATGCTGCTGAGAGGGGGCTGTACTGCTAGAGGTGCTGTCCCTTCTAACCAGGACAGCATGCTGCTGAGAGGGGGCTGTGCTGCTAGAGGCGCTGTCCCTTCTAACCAGGACAGCATGCTGCTGAGAGGGGGCTGTACTGCTAGAGGTGCTGTCCCTTCTAACCAGGACAGCATGCTGCTGAGAGGGGGCTGTGCTGCTGGATGTGCTGTCCCTTCTAACCAGGACAGCATGCTGCTGAGAGGGGGCTGTGCTGCTAGAGGCGCTGTCCCTTCTAACCAGGACAGCATGCTGCTGAGAGGGGGCTGTGCTGCTGGATGTGCTGTCCCTTCTAACCAGGACAGCATGCTGCTGAGAGGGGGCTGTACTGCTAGAGGTGCTGTCCCTTCTAACCAGGACAGCATGCTGCTGAGAGGGGGCTGTGCTGCTAGAGGCGCTGTCCCTTCTAATCAGGACAGCATGCTGCTGAGAGGGGGCTGCGCTGCTAGAGGCGCTGTCCCTTCTAACCAGGACAGCATGCTGCTGAGAGAGGGGCTGTGCTGCTAGAGGCGCTGTCCCTTCTAACCAGGACAGCATGCTGCTAACAGGGGGCTGTACTGCTAGAGGCACTGTCCCTTCTAACCAGGACAGCATGCTGCTGAGAGGGGACTGTACTGCTAGAGGTGCTGTCCCTTCTAACCAGGACAGCATGCTGCTGAGAGGGGGCTGTGCTGCTAGAGGCGCTGTCCCTTCTAACCAGGACAGCATGCTGCTGAGAGGGGACTGTGCTGCTGGATGTGCTGTCCCTTCTAACCAGGACAGCATGCTGCTGAGAGGGGGCTGTGCTGCTAGAGGCGCTGTCCCTTCTAACCAGGACAGCATGCTGCTGAGAGGGGGCTGTGCTGCTAGAGGCGCTGTCCCTTCTAACCAGGACAGCATGCTGCTGAGAGGGGGCTGTACTGCTAGAGGCTCTGTCCCTTCTAACCAGGACAGCATGCTGCTGAGAGGGGGCTGTCCTGCTAGAGGCGCTGTCCCTTCTAACCAGGACAGCATGCTGCTGAGAGGGGGCTGTACTGCTAGAGGTGCTGTCCCTTCTAACCAGGACAGCATGCTGCTGAGAGGGGGCTGTGCTGCTAGAGGCGCCGTCCCTTCTAATCAGGACTGAGTACAGCAGGTTGTGCTGTTGGTGAGAGGGGGCTGTGCTGCTAGAGGCGCCGTCCCTTCTAATCAGGACTGAGTACAGCAGGTTGTGCTGTTGGTGAGAGGGGGCTGTGCTGCTAGAGGTGCTGTCCCTTCTAACCAGGACAGCATGCTGCTGAGAGGGGGCTGTGCTGCTAGAGGCACTGTCCCTTCTAATCAGGACTGAGTACAGCAGGTTGTGCTGTTGGTGAGAGGGGGCTGTGCTGCTAGAGGTGCTGTCCCTTCTAACCAGGACAGCATGCTGCTGAGAGGGGGCTGTGCTGCTAGAGGCGCCGTCCCTTCTAATCAGGACTGAGTACAGCAGGTTGTGCTGTTGGTGAGAGGGGGCTGTGCTGCTAGAGGCGCCGTCCCTTCTAATCAGGACTGAGTACAGCAGGTTGTGCTGTTGGTGAGAGGGGGCTGTGCTGCTAGAGGCGCCGTCCCTTCTAACCAGGACTGAGTACAGCAGGTTGTGCTGTTGGGGAGGGGGGCTGGTTTGTCTCTGTGTATCCATGTGGGTTTGGGGATGCTTTCTGGCCTGGAAGCTGCTTTAGTGAATTTCTGACTAATCTGGGAGAAGCCGCTGAGGCTGAGCAGGAATTAACTATTGCAGCAGAGTGCTGTCAGCTTTTGTTGCTACCCACCAAATCCCCTGCTGTTCACAGTGAGGGAATCTCTGATTATTAATTTATCACCACCTCTACAAGGAGGCCTTTGGCTGAGCTTGGACTGTGGCACTAACTTTCCAGCGCCTTGAGGTTTCTTCCGTACCAAAATGAGTAATACAGTTCTCTCCCTTATTAGTCAGAGCAGGGCTTCGGGATGCAGGGCTATCTCCGAGGTCCTCTGGCCAGGGTTAGTAGGCAGAACTTACCCAGGCTACCCATGTGTGAAGTCTCCGATTTACAGGGAGAGGCTGCTCCCGGGGGCTGTAAAACTGGCTGAGCTCCAGGGTGATTCATCTGGGTAAGGGGTCAGGGTCTGAGACGATTTTGCTAAAATAAGATGAGAGCTGATTGCAAAGAGAGATTCCAGCACACACTGGTAAGAGAAATTTCAGCTTCAGCTCACAGGAAGGAGGGCGGGATTTGTGGGACAGGAACAGGACATTTGCTGCAAAGCCCTGTGATGCTTCCCCACAGCTCCTTCTCTCTGAGGGGCCAGCGCTACAAAGTTTTTAATGATTTGCCTTGACTCCACCTCAGAGGCTGGACTTAAACTGGCCCATGTTAAAAAAAACTGTGCATTGGGCACCAAGCGCTGGGGTAATATCTAATGTCCTCATCTGCATGCAATTTACATCTGATGAGCGCTATCGGCTACGCATTTGTCTGGGCGCACGTTTTGGACGCGCTAATCTCATTGCATTGGGTGTCCAAAACATGCGCCCATCCACACGTAAACCGGGGCGTTAGGTTGAGTGCACATCGTAATCGTCGTTCCGTTCCAATAACAATATTCACATAATTGGAACGGAATGATGATTACGATGAACACTATATGACGAAATACAAGGTTATATATGTGAGATTACAAAAGCTTTATCTTCGTCATATAGTGCACATCGTAATCGTCGTTCCGTTCCAATAACAATATTCACATAATTGGAACGGAACGACGATTACGATGAACACTATATGACGAAATACAAGGTTATATATGTGAGATTACAAAAGCTTTATCTTCGTCATATAGTGTTCATCGTAATCGTCGTTCCGTTCCAATAACAATATTCACATAATTGGAACGGAACGACGATTACGATGAACACTATATGACGAAATACAAGGTTATATATGTGAGATTACAAAAGCTTTATCTTCGTCATATAGTGCTCATCGTAATCGTCGTTCCGTTCCAATAACAATATTCACATAATTGGAACGGAACGACGATTACGATGAACACTATATGACGAAATACAAGGTTATATATGTGAGATTACAAAAGCTTTATCTTCGTCATATAGTGTTCATCGTAATCGTCGTTCCGTTCCAATAACAATATTCACATAATTGGAACGGAACGACGATTACGATGAACACTATATGACGAAATACAAGGTTATATATGTGAGATTACAAAAGCTTTATCTTCGTCATATAGTGCTCATCGTAATCGTCGTTCCGTTCCAATAACAATATTCACATAATTGGAACGGAACGACGATTACGATGAACACTATATGACGAAATACAAGGTTATATATGTGAGATTACAAAAGCTTTATCTTCGTCATATAGTGCTCATCGTAATCGTCGTTCCGTTCCAATAACAATATTCACATAATTGGAACGGAACGACGATTACAATGAACACTATATGACGAAGATAAAGCTTTTGTAATCTCACATATATAACCTTGCATTTTGGTATATTGACTGTTAAAAATTTCCTGCGATCACTATGTTTGGAGATGTTTTTAGGTGTGTGTGAATGTGTTTGAATGTGATAAGTGAGTATTTTATCGTCTAGATAGAGCGAGTATTTAATAAAGTTTGCACATTATTCTAAAAGTGTGGTATTCTCTGTTTGAAATAGAATTGTATGTATAAGAGGATATCTTGTGATATTACTACCCTATGTGTATATTTAGCTTCTACAGGCAGGGCAGTCTCTAGGCTAACAGGGTTGCTTTCGGTGCCTCTCTTCTGTTTGAAGCTATGTGCTCACAGACTTTACTTAAAAGGATGGCAAGGTGCTACCCCTCCCCCCTCCCCCCCGCTTGGTGCCCAGGTCGGTCGCCCTTCCTGATTACCCCTTGCATAGGCCCCAAGCGCAGGATACCCTCATGCCTTCTAGGAAACACAATGCAGCCAAGTCACTGCTATTTTGGGCTATAAATGGAAATGCCATTCCATGAACGTTCACCCAGTGCGGGGAAGCTTGGGAGGGCCGTACGGTTGTTGCCAGTATCTCCCCCTACACTCATTTGGATGCATCAACTGGGACCAAGGTCAGTGCTTCTTCACCTTTGCTTGAAGTTCTGCATTGATGTCCCTGGGGGGCCAATATCGAGGAGGCGGAATTCTCTGTGTTCATCAGGTGGGAGGAAGGAGTGGATGCTGTCGTCTCCTTGGCCTCTGTTGGTGCTTGACATTGATGAAGTTCAATGCTTCCTTGATGTCGATGCACCACCAGCATCTAGTGCAGCTCCTGGACCCTTTTGTTGATGAGGCCTCCGATGCCAATGCATATGGTTTAGACTTAACCAACCCAAAGAGCGTGCCCATAAGCTCTACTCAAGTTTGGCAGTCTCTTGGAGTCCTCTTCCTATATGTGGAGCATCCCAACACATTGTGGCCACAACCCTAAGTACAGCACACATCTGTAACAGACAGGATGCGGTGACATCTGGTGCACTTCAAGAAAGCACTGCTCATCTTCTCCTTGGTGGGAATCAGGTGTAAAATAGCCAATGTGAATTCAAATGACTTGACATTTTTACAAAAAAAATGGCCCAACTGATATTGCTTTGCTGCACCTGTATCAATGTCAATGCAACCATGCAAAAATTAAGAAAACTTTAAAAAAAAGATGAAAACCCTAATTTGGGAAGAGAACACATCAAACTAAATGGTCCATGTGAAAAAAAAATGATAACTAAAGGTCCGCAGGAACTGAAGAGACCTCACCTCAGCGATATGCGACCAACCAGTTCCATGGTTAAAAATGTAACAGAGGCTCCCTACGCAACAGCTGAAATGTGGAACAATCCTGCACAGGCTCAGAAGAACTTCTAGAACAGAGGTGGCAAACTCCAGTCCTCAAGAGTCACAAAGAGGCCTGGTTTTCAGAATATCCAAAATGAATATGCATGAGATATATTTGCATACCTTGGAGGCAAATATATCTCATAATGCATGCAAATTATACATCATACAAATTCATTATGGATTTGCTGAAAACCAGGCCTCCTTGTGGCTCTTGAGGTCTGGAGTTGGCCACCCCTGCTCTAGAATCTATGACGTGAAGCTTCTGAAGCAGGGCTCTGTTTGATGATATCACCCAGCTATGAAGGCTCAGTTGCAGGGAACGTCTCCCTCACTGACACACTAGACCCTGAATTAGAGACCAAAGCAGTGGGGGGTTTTTTCACATCTCGGGGCAGGGAGCTTCTCTCCGTGACACACTGTTACTAGTGTCAGATCCAGGCGCAGTGTGCCTTCACACCTCCACAGAAGGGAGCTGATCTCATACTAAACACATCATTCCCCTCACACATGGGAAATGTGGGTGGCTTCTGCTATCGGCATGGTCTGCAATGCATTCGAAGGCTCTCTTATGACTAAATTACTGGGGGTTTGCTTAGGGTTCAACCCCTAGCTGAAACGGTTCAACAATGCTTCAATATTCACTCCCCTTACACAGCTTGACAAATCTGAAGAATGGCATCCAGGCGCGGATTAAAACCCATGACCCCCTCGTCCGTGTTTCACAGAAGGCTCCTGGGCCCTTCGGCACCTCAGCATTTGACCATAGAGAGGTGGGGACCTGCACATCTCCTGGTGTTGGTATCTGCAGGTTGAGAGCCCGCTGCCTGTGCTATGTGCTGACAGAGATTTCAGAGACATATTCACCACTGCTGGCTCCGCATACTTTTATTGTTATTAGGGGATTATAACATTCCGTCCCCTGTGGTCAGGGTTTAATTTTCCTCTGAGCTCAGCGATATTTATAGGCCCATTCCTGCCCGGGCACGAGTAGAAAGCAGAACAGAGGCTGGGTTGTACAGTGCCATACCAGATGGAAAGTGGAGACAAGGGAACACGGGAAGAGGCTTTGGTTAAGGTGCCTAAACTGTGTGCGGGCTGAGGAATCACTCTCCTATAGTAACATAAAATAGTAACATAGTAAAGATGGCAGATAAAGACCAGATGGTCCATCCAGTCTGCCCAGCAATTTGCTTATGGTAGTAACTGCCACTCCTTAAAGGATACCCCCATGCATTCTGTTAAGGGTAGTAACTGCCGCTCCGTGCAGGTTACCCCCATGCCTTCTGTTAAGGGTAGTAACTGCCACTCCTTAAAGGATACCCCCATGCATTCTGTTAAGGGTAGTAACTGCCGCTCCATGCAGGTTACCCCCATGCCTTCTGTTAAGGGTAGTAACTGCCGCTCCATGCAGGTTACCCCCATGCCTTCTGTTAAGGGTAGTAACTGCCGCTCCATGCAGGTTACCCCCATGCCTTCTGTTAAGGGTAGTAACTGCCGCTCCATGCAGGTTACCCCCATGCCTTCTGTTAAGGGTAGTAACTGCCGCTCCGTGCGGGTTATCCCCATGCCTTCTGTTAAGGGTAGTAACTGCAGCTCCGTGCGGGTTACCCCCATGCCTTCTGTTAAGGGTAGTAACTGCCGCTCCGTGCGGGTTATCCCCATGCCTTCTGTTAAGGGTAGTAACTGCCGCTCCGTGCGGGTTACCCCCATGCCTTCTGTTAAGGGTAGTAACTGCCGCTCTGTGCGGGTTACCCCCATGCCTTCTGTTAAGGGTAGTAACTGCCGCTCTGTGCAGGTTACCCCCATGCCTTCTGTTAAGGGAGGTAACTGCCGCTCTGTGCAGGTTATCCCCATGCCTTCTGTTAAGGGCAGTAACTGCCGCTCTGTGCAGGTTACCCCCATGCCTTCTGTTAAGGGTAGTAACTGCCGCTCTGTGCAGGTTACCCCCATGCCTTCTGTTAAGGGTAGTAACTGCCGTTCTGTGCAGGTTACCCCCATATCTTCTGTTAAGGGTAGTAACTGCCGCTCCGTGCAGGTTACCCCTATGGCTTCTGTTAAGGGTAGTAACTGCCGCTCCGTGCAGGTTACCCCCATGCCTTCTGTTAAGGATAGTAACTGCCGCTCCGTGCAGGTTACCCCCATGCCTTCTGTTAAGGATAGTAACTGCCGCTCCGTGCAGGTTACCCCCATGCCTTCTGTTAAGGGTAGTAACTGCTGCTCCGTGCAGGTTAACCCCATGCCTTCTGTTTAAGGTAGTAACTGCCATTCTTAGCAAGTTACCCCCATGCCTTCTGTTAAGGGTAGTAACTGCTGCTCCGTGCAGGTTACCCCCATGCCTTCTGTTAAGGATAGTAACTGCCGCTCCGTGCAGGTTACCCCCATGCCTTCTGTTAAGGGTAGTAACTGCTGCTCCGTGCAGGTTAACCCCATGCCTTCTGTTTAAGGTAGTAACTGCCATTCTTAGCAAGTTACCCCCATGTCTTCTGTTAAGGGTAGTAACTGCCGCTCCGTGCAGGTTACCCCCATGCCTTCTGTTAAGGATAGTAACTGCCGCTCCGTGCAGGTTACCCCCATGCCTTCTGTTAAGGATAGTAACTGCCGCTCCGTGCAGGTTACCCCCATGCCTTCTGTTAAGGGTAGTAACTGCTGCTTCGTGCAGGTTAACCCCATGCCTTCTGTTTAAGGTAGTAACTGCCATTCTTAGCAAGTTACCCCCATGCCTTCTGTTAAGGGTAGTAATTGCTGCTCTGTGCAGATTACTCCTACGCCCTCTGTTAAGGATAGTAACTGCCGCTCCTTGCAGGTTACCCCGTGCATTGTGTTAAAGGTAGTAATTGCCAGTCCGTGCAGGTTACCCCATGCAGAAATGTTACACCATCCTTTTCTTTATGACTTTACGGGTCCGCAGTGTTTGTCCCATGTCTTTTTGATTTCATTAACTGTTCTCCTCTGCAATAAAAATGGAGCTGACTCATCTGAGGGAGGAACTGTCCAGGATTCAATTAACCCCCACCCTTTCTTGAACCATCCAGTATCTCTCACCCAACTCTCACAGAGGTTTCACAAACCCAGGAGAAAAAGGTTTACCATGGGCTCTGGTAGAACAAGACAGGTGACAAAGAGACACCCAATTTCTCCAACTTTGCAGCATCCTGTGCATCAACCCCCACTCTCACGGAGATGTCAGACATCCAGGATACAAAAACCCAGGAACAAATGGATAACAGCAGGCTCTGGCAGATTAAGGCCTGTGATGAAGAGACACTCACTCTCCCTACTGTTACTCCTTCAAAATGCCTCTTCTGCACTGGAAAATGAGGAAACTCCAGCAATAGAATTTGAAGTGATGCCTGAAAGAGAAAACACTCAATGCATCCAGGAACCCTTCAACGGGATTAAATATCATAAAAGAAAGCTGCTTCTGCTGGGAGACTCGATCATCAGAGGGTCCAATTTGGGAGCGCATTTTGATGGTGACACAAGAGTTCAATGCCTTCCAGGATCCTCAGCCAGTAGAAATGCAAACCAGATTGTCAAAGTCATTGAGGAAGAAAGTAGGAACTTTGATATCAGTGTTATCATCCATCCGGGGACCGATGACCTCAATAGAAATGGTATCCATGAAGTACAGAAAGATTTCCAAAATCTAGGCAAGATGATAACACATACTGCAAAGACTCTTGCCTTTTCAGAAGTATTACCTGTTCATGGAAAGGGAAAAGAGAAGCTATGCCATATAGATAAATCCAATTCCTGACTCAAAGCCTGGGGCACAGAAAGTGGTTTTGGATACATTGGAGGCAGGGGTCGTGTATGGAGCAGTAAAAGGCTTTATGGTAAGGATGGTCTACATTTGTCTGTAGCAGGAAGGAGGATGCTAAGTGAGAAATTCAGATCATATATTCTCAGACATTTCAACTAAAGAATGGGGGTGGCAGGAGATGGCTAATGAAATTGGCATGTCACCCCAAGCAATACAAGAAGTGGGAGGAGAAAATAAAATCAATCAGCTCAAATAAGCAGAAAATGTGACTAGGAAGTGCAACAAACCAAGGGCAAAGGTGGAAAGTTATGACCACAAATCCTCATAGTTTGGGCAATAAAATCCCAGACCTGCAGTCCCTAATGGTGTCCAACTTCACCTCCTAATGATAGAGGTGGACTTGGTCATTGTTGATGTTACGGAGACCTGGTTCACAGATTCTCATGATTGGGATACAGCGATACCATGCAGTAACTTGTTAAGGAAGGGCAGAGAAGATAGAAAAGGGAAAGGAGTAGCTCTTTATGTCAAAAACATCCACGCAACTGAACTGCAAGGAATGTGGGGTAGAAAAGAAGCATTATGGGTCATTCTAAAAAAAGACGATGGTGCATCCATTTTTACTGGAGTGGTTTACAGGCCTCCGACTCAAATGGAACAACTAGACAAAGATATGGTCGAAGACATCCAAAAGGTGGGAAAGAAGGGAGAAATGTTGCTTGTTGGATATTTTAATCTGCTGAATGTAGACTGGAGAATCCCTTCTGTGAAATCTGCGAGAAGTAGAGAGATAGTGGATGCCCTGCAAGAGGCTCTGTTCAAACAATTGGAAATGGAACCCATGAGAGAGGGAGTTGTACTCGACCGAGTGCTCACTAACGGAGATAATGTCTCTAATGTACGGGTGGGTGCCCACCTCAGCACCAGGGATCATCAGGCGGTATGGTTTGATATAACAAATAAGATACGGGAGAAGTCACACTAAGACCTGAGTTTTGACTTTCAAAAATACAGACTTTGTCAAAATGGGGACGTACCTGGAGGCAGAACTAGAAGACTGGGAGAGAATGAGAGAGGTGGAACAACAGTGGAACAAACTGAAAGGAACAATTACAAAGGCAACAAATCTATACATTAGAAAAATAAACAAAATTAAGAGGAATAAGAAACCGATCTGGTTCTCAAAGGAGGTGGCTGAAAAAATAAAGGCAAAAAGAATAGCATTCAGGAAGTATAAAGGATTCCAAAAGAGGAACTCAGGGAAGAATATCTGGTGAAACTGAGGGAGACGAAGAAAGAAATCAGGAAAGCAAAAAGTCAAGTGGAAGAAAGCATTGCCAAAGAGGTAACGATCTGACAAAACATTTTTCAGACATATCAGAGAAAGGAGAAAGGACCGAAGTGGTAATAGTGAAATTGAAAGGTGACAAAGATCAGTGTGGGAGAGAGATGAAGAAATGGCGGGAATATTGAACAAATACTTCAGTTCAATGTTCACTAAAGAAGACTGTGGAGAAGGACTATCGCTAGTTGACAAGTCTGTGGATGGGGGTGGAGTAGACGAAACTCTGTTAACAGGAGACTGGAAACTACAGGCTGGTTAGCCTCACCTCGGTGCTGGGAAAATTAATGGAGACTCTGATGAAGGAAAGGATAGTGAATTATCTACAATCAAGTTGAGTTGCTCGACCCGAGGCAGCATGGATTCACTAGGAGAAGGTCCTGTCAGACAAATCTGATTGAGTTTTGATTGGGTGACTGGAGAAATGGATCAGGGAAGAGTTCTTGATGTGATTTACTTGGATTTTAGTAAATCTTTTAATACGGTCCCACATAGGAGACTCAAAAACAAAATGAGAAGCTTGGGAGTGGATGCCAAGTTAGTAGCATGGATTGCAAACTGGTGGATTTGACAAGAGACCGCGTGTAATGGTAAATGGAACGTACTCTAGAGCAGTGCTTCTCGACTGGTGTGTCGCGTCTCCCGGTGTCCCACTGCCCCGTTGTACTTTCCTTCTCCCTTTATCCAGCCCACGCGGGCCAATTGGAAACCTCCTTTCTTCCTACCCCCACTGCCCAATGGGAAGCCTCCTTCATTCTGCCTGCCCCCGCACAGGCCAATCAGAAGCCTCCTCCCTTCTACCTGCCAGTGGGAGTAGGAAGAAGGAAGGAAACCTTTGATTGGCTGGTGAGGCAGGCATCGCAGAGCCCAGGGGTGGGGTGGGAGGAATGGCAGTGTTGAATCCCGATGAAGCAAAGCCACCACGGGAGCCCATCCCCATGGCGGCGAAAAAAGAAGGCCCGCCGGAGTAAAGCTGCAGTGGAACTGGAACCCATCCCTGCAATGAAGGAAGAAGGTGTTTTTGGTGAGAGTTTGTGTGTGGGGGTGTGAATGAGTGCCTGGGTGAGAGCTTGTGTGTCTGTGTGTGAATGGGTGCATGGGTGAGAGCTTGTGTCTGTGGGTGCCAGGGTGAGAGCTGGTGTGAATGGGTGCTTGGGTCAGAGCTTGTGTGTATTGGTGTGAATGGAAGCCTTCGTGAGAGCTTGTGGGTGTGAATCGGTGCCTGGGTGAGAGCTGGTGTGAATGGGTGCTTGGGTCAGAGCTTGTGTGTATTGGTGTGAATGGAAGCCTTCGTGAGAGCTTGTGGGTGTGAATCGGTGCCTGGGTGAGAGCTGGTGTGAATGGGAATGGGTGCGAGAGCATTTGTGTGTGATTGAGAGGGAGACTGGTCCGGGAGGTGATGTGTTTCTGTGTGACAGAGAGAGACTGGTCAGGAAGATGACTGGTGTGAGAGAGACCGAGACTGGTCATGGGGTCTAATTGGGTGTGTGTGTGTGTGTGAGTGACTGGTTGTGGTCCCTAAGGAAGAGGACTGTGAGAACAGAGCTTCAGCAGCCCTTGCTGCTTCTGGTGAGTGCTATTGGCCTGGAAGGGAAAGGAGTAGGAGAGTTGCTGGAGAGGGTAAGTAAAGGTGGATTTTTAAATTTATTTTTCATGATTGACTGCCATTTTAATTATTGGGTATTATGCGATGTCTGCTGTTTTGAAATATTTTATTGATATTTGGATGTTTTAATAATTTTTATGAGTTTTTAATTGTTGGATGTTATTCTGTTCAGCAGCAGTTTTGTAACATTTCTAGTATAGCTTTACAATTATTTCTGTGTGGGGCTCTATAGCAGCTTGGCTTGTTCTGTTTTCCCAATAGGAAATGTATTAGTGTTTAGGGCCTGGTTTAATAGTTGTGTTTCTTAGACAGGGTTGTTACTGTTTGAGTGTGTTCCATAATACAGGTGTAACTTTGTGCGGGTTAGTTTCTGTGCATTATTGCAAATCCCGAGAGTCTGTTAAGTGCTATATTCTCTTTCCATTTCTCCAGGTTCGCACCTCATGCAGAGTGGCTTTTTTGGTTTTCCATTCCAGTTTCTGTCTCCATATTTATAATTTGTGGTCTTTCTGTACTTGGTGAAGGTCAGTTCTGTGTGTGTGACCGAGGTGAGGTATTTTACTAGCATGTAGGCATTTGTATCAATCTTATTTGTTGTGTTTTCTCAATAGGACATGCATTAGTGGTAAATTACTGTCTTTTCATAAGGAAGGCTATTGTGCCTGGTAGTAAAGGGACTTTGTTTTGCTTTCCAAAGATGTCATCAGAACCAGAATATCTTTTTTGTATGGCGAGTTGTACAGGGTAATGTCCCACATCTGCTCTGCACTCACTGCTGGGGGTCGAGGGGATTCCTATGGATGCAGAGTGCATGTTTACATTTAGCCCCGTGATGGTCACATGTTCAGTGTGTCATGCATGTGAGAACCATCTGTCAGGTGTGTCCCGGCCAAAAAAAAGGTTGAGAACCACTGCTCTAGAGAAAGAATAGTATTAAATGGAGTGACACAGGGATCGGTTTTGGGTCCAGTTCTGTTCAATATCTTTGTGAGCCATATTGTGGAACAGATAGAACGTAAAGCGTTTCTATTTGTGGATGATACTAACATCTACAACAGAGTGGATATGCCTGAAGGAGGAGAAAATAAAAAGTGATTTAAGAAAGCTTGAAGACTGGGCAAGGATTTGGCAGCTGGGATTCAATGCCAAGAAGAGCAGAGTCCATGCATCTGGGGTGCGGTAATCCAAAAGAGCTTTATGTGAGGGGAGGTGAAAGACTGATGTGCAAAGACTGGGAGAGGGAACTTGGGGTGATAGTGTCTGATGATCTGAAGATGATGAAGCAACGTGTCAAGGCAATAGCTAAGGCTAGAAGAATGCTGGGCTGCATAGAGAGAGGAATAACCAGTAAGAAAAAGGAGGTGATAATCCCCTTGTACAGGTCTTTGATGAGGCCTCACCTGGAGTACTGGGTCCAGTACTAGTGCCTGTACCTCAAAAAGGATAAAGGTGGTCCAAAGAAAAGTGACTAAAATGGTATGTGGTCAGCATCGGAAGACCTATGAGGAAGAGAGGAGGAGCAGGGGAGATGTGATACCGACCTTCAGGTACCTGAAAGGTTCTAATGCTGCACAATCGTCAAACCTTTTCCACTGGAGAGGAATCAGTAGAACTAGAGGTCACGAAATGAAACTCCAGGGGGGACGACTCAGAACGAACATCAGGAAATATTTCTTCACGGAGAGGGTGGTGGATGCCTGGAATGCACTTCCGGAGGAAGGGTTTGTGCGTGTTAAATGGATTTATACGTGCTATTCATTTTTTCTATGCACATTTTTAGGGTTATGTGCTTGTTTTTCATAACTCCCAATGTATTTGCATACTATTAGCTTACTGCGTCTGAGTTAACCTTTTTTAAATGAGTGCGCTAAGAAAGTATGCACTGAAATAGAAAACACATTTTTTATTCCTTTCTTGTTATATTGGACCTTTTATGGGTGTTTATGGAGTTGGCCTAGGCAAGCAGTCTTGCGAGGCAGCTCCTTCTTTCATCTGATTTTGGATTCACTGCCTGAGACATAAGAGAATTGTTGCTTTGTGGTGGGAGTTATTCTTCACTAGACTCTTACTTTGCCTTCTGCTTTTGCTTGCCTCCTTTAGGGGCTTGTCCGCCATAGATCCTGGCAGAGCCACCACGTGTGACTGTCTCATCGGGGACAGACGGAGTCAGTTCTGATTACACAACCTCCTCTTGGCTTTTCACCTTCTGAGCACCTTCCTTACAGACACTGGAACAACAATTTAATGAATGTAACGGAGTAAAAAGCAGGACTGGCTCTGACAAGCGGACGCTTCAGGTCAGTCACTAGGCGCCAAGTCTAAGATGAAGGATCTGGGGATGGGGAGATAGAAGGAAAGAGAGGGGACTGAGAAGGAGAAGAGAAAGTAGGTGTAAAACCGTCTCATCCCTCATTCATCTCCACACAGCCTCTTCCTCCAGACCCCAGCTTCAGAAACAGATACCACATCTACGAAAGAGCGGAGGCAGTTCTAAGGAGAATCGCCCAAATGATACGCAGACTGTACCGTAAGCAGTACCTTGAGAGACCAAGGGAGCTAAAGAAGGGGTCCGTCTAAAAGGAAAAAGGAAAAGGGGAGGTGTAACACCAACATTCAAACCTCTAGCAGGCTTCAATAGATTACTGGAAGGAAGAATTTTCCACAGAATGAGAAGCTCAAGGACAAGGGGTCATCACATTAAGGTGAAGAGAGGGGAATGTGAGGAAAACAGTGGCAGAGGGAAGGGGACAACCACAGACGGAGTAAAATCTGTAACCAGCACGAATGGGCAGACTGTAACCAGCACGAATGGGCAGGCTGTAACCAGCACGAATGGGCAGACTGGGTGGACCAAATAATCCATTTCTGTGTTCGCATCTTCTCAAGGTCTCTGCTTCCCACTTATAAACCTCCAGCAAACAGAGAGGCTTCTGCCTTGCAATTCCATACACTGCAGCCATAGGGGAAATTCTTGGGGGTAAGAACTCTTTCTTGCCTTGTGAGCAGAGTGCATGGCCATTGCTCTATAAATAGCAGGATCCCGAGAGTCTGTGAGTAACCCAGGGTAACCTCAATCAGTCTTGGCAGAGATTCCTGCCGCTGTGACAAACTCAGACAGATGCAACAAAGAGCAAGAGGGAAGGGTCTCTGCGCCTCCACCACGGAGCTAATGTGAGAGCTTGGCAAGCATCCCACAGAGGGGTCCCAGGAGACCCATCTGCACCAGTCCATGGCAATTACTGCTAGCACATACAGAGTAACCCAGGAAAAGTGCCCTCAACTCTCCACTCCTGCTGCAAGGAGACTTACTCAACGTAAGACCCAGCAATGCACATTAAAGGAGCAGGACTAGCGTAATTGTAAAGCCCCTTTCTCTATTGGGCAGTTCATCGTTTTATGTAAACCGGAGTGATTTGTAGTTCTTACAAGAACTTCGGTATATAAAAATTAAAAATAAATAAATAAATAAATAAATAAATTGTATTGTTCATCGAGCTGGAATGATAAAGTAAGTTATAATTGGAGGTGTTTGAAACAAGTGCAAATATATTATAAAATACCACTCCTATCACCACAGAATAACTTGATTTTGGGTGGCAGAGAAACATAAGGAAGCAATTTAGATAAATTTAGTCATTTGTGAAATCAGAACATTTAAAAATACCATAGCATATACTTCAGGTAATTTATTTTTAGTTGGTCTGATCTTTCGTCGCTAAGGCAATAGGATTCTTTATAAAATACAGATTTAATAGAGACAGAACTATATTTTATAAACTAAAAACAGGTTTTGGAAAGTTGCGTACTTAGTGAGCTTAGATAAATAAATATAAAATTTACCTTAACCAAAATTTTAAGAAATAATAAGTCTATTATATATCATAGGTAAACAGATTAAGATAATAGTTTGAGATAAATTACTAGTCATTAGTTGGAGAAAATTACTGCTTTGTACCAGGAAGGGGAGAGATAGCAAGCGATGTAGATCATTTTGTGTCTTCTGCAAATAGAACAAATAAAGTACATTTCTTGTGAGCTTGATTGGTAACATCATATTTGATCTTTGTGGAAATAATTTCTAGTTACTCTGGTTTACTTTTATACACTCAGCAACAAAAGTCTACAAAGGGAGAAATGCAAAACTACATGCCTGAGATTTATAAATATATTTTGTAGTCTGAAAGAATAAGATGAAACACTTCATACTTCAATGCATCAAGTAAACAAGCAGACAGAATCACAAGCAGGGATTCTGAGTGTGGAAGTGGACATTAGATTCCAAGGCTAACCAATTTTACTTGCAGGACAGCTGAGAAAAATGCAGAGTCTTAGGTAGGTACCAAAAGTTCCCAGCAACTGAAGGATAGCTGGGAAACATTGTATCACCAAAGCCGTAACTTGTTACCACTTCGTCTAGACAGATGTCCTGATCCACAGTGAGGAATTGATTCAGGTGAAAGACATCAGTATATCAGTTCCCTCAGGAAACAGATGGCAGAACTCAGAGAGGAGGCAGCAAGACTGAGAAGCATCCAGGAGAATGAGGCCTACATCAATGAAATGCTTATCTAGGTGTCAAGCAGAGGGAAAGGTGAAACTGGACCACAAGATGACAGCTGGACCCAGATTATTTCAGCTACTGGATTCTACACCAAGACTCCGATTTCCCTAGAGTTTAAGAACCAGTGTGCGGCCTTGGAAGCAGGATGAGAATGAGCCAAAACATGCAAACCCCAAAGCTGTGGGCTCAACAACCACTGCACCTAAGAGACGGAGGATAGTGATGACTGGTGACTCATTTCTGAGGGGCAGGGAGGCATCCATCTGCCAACCAGACATGTTGTCCCGGAAAGCATGCCATCTGCCATGTGCCAAAATCCAAGACATTATGGAAAGATTGCCGAAAATCTTCTACTATCCGATGCTTCTAATCCATGTTGGCACAAATGATACTGCTAGATACCACACAGATAGTATGAAAAGTGACTTCATGGCAATGGGAGAGAGGGTAAAGCAGAAAGGTGCACAGGTGGCATTCTACTCCATCCTCCCAGTCAAGGATAAAGGTTTAGGCAAGGAAGCTTGAATTCTGGAGATGAACGAATGGCTGCTTAGATGGTATTAATGAAAACATTTCAGCTTCCTGGATCAAGAATGATGTTTTGAGGACTGCTGAGCAGGAATGGGGTTCACCTGTCAAAGAAGGGGTGCAGCATCTTCCAACACAGACTGGCAAACCTACTGAGAATAGCTTTAAACTAGGTTTGTTGGGGGATGAGTGAACAAAGCACTAACCCCTAGATGATAAGATAATTCCTGGATATTTCATGGATAGAGAGTCAGAGAGAGAGACTATAAGGCCCTCATAGTAGTCAAGTATTTATATCCCTATAGGAAGGCCATCTAGAGGCTCGAGGTGAGGTGCTGGTGGTATTTAGAGTTATGGGGCCAGTTTTCCATGCAGAGTGAGATATACGAACAGCACAGTATACCTCGGTGAACATTTGATGTCATTTGGAGTGAGGAAGGTCTCACAAAGATGACATTTCTACTATGTTCTCTCAGCCTAGTTTGATGGACTCTATAACAGGGTACCATCAAGCTAGGGAATGTTCTTTTCAACATTTTCGAGGTCAAGATTACAGGAGTATCAGGAGAGGTTTGTCTTTTTGCTGATGATACCAAAATCTGCAACAGTGTAGACAGTCAGACAGGAGAAGAAAACATGAGGAGGGATCTATCAAATCTCGAGGGCTGGTCTAAGGTTTAATGCTAAAAAATACAGTCATGCATTTAGGATACAAAAACTCAAGGAACATATAAATTATTGAGTTTTGTACATAATTTTGTGTACACCGGACAGGGCAAATCAGAACACTTCGATTCAGACAAAGATTTTAAAATATAATTTATTCAGCTGTTTCAAGACAAGTGTTCTGGGAGATGCAATGTGCCCTCTATCTATACCAACTAGCATCTCAGTAAATCTCTGCCATGCTCTGACTTATATAATCAAAATACAACATTCTCGAAGCTTCCAGAATGAATGACGTAACTGGCCAAAGACTTCCTTACAAAAATACCTTAGGCTATTGTCTGCATGAAAGAAGAGTGGGGTCAGGGGTGATTGTATCTGATGATCTTAAGGTGGTCAGACAGGTGGATAAACTGGAAACAAAAGCCAGAAAGATATTTGGCTGCATAGGGAGAGGAATGGTCAGCAGAAAAAAGGAAGTGATATTGCCCCTGTATAGGTCCCTGGTGAGACCTCACTGGGAATACTGAGTACAATTCTGGAGACCGCACCTTCAAAAGGATATAAACAGGATGGAGTCGCTCCAGAGGGGGCTACTAAAATGGGCAGTGGGCTTTGTTCAAAGCATACGGGGACAGACTTAAAGATCTGAACATGCACACCGTAGGGGAAAGGGAGACAGGGAAGATGTGACAGAGACATTCAGATATCTCAAAGGTTTTCATGCACAGAAGGTGAGCCTCTTTCAATAGAAAGGAGACTCTAGAATGAGGGGGCATAAGATGAGGGTGAAAGGGGGTGGACTCAGGAGTTATCTTATGAAATATTTCTTTACAGAGAAACATAGAAATGACGGCAGAAAAAAAACTAATCGGCCCATCCAGTCTGCCCGGCAACTTATTTTCCCACACTTATCTGTTTCACCGATCACCAAGTTCAGGGTCCTTGTTGGTAACTGCTTGATTCGAATTTCCTGCCACCCCCTGCCGTTGATGCAGAGAGTAATGTTGGAGTTGCATCAAAGGTGAATCATAAGGCTTAATGGTTAAGGGTAGTAACCGCCGCATCAAACAAGTTACCCCGATGCTTGTTTACCCAGACTGCACAGATCAATGCCTTGTTGGATGAAAGGGTGGTGGATGTATGGAACAGCCTCACAGCAGATGATGGAAACAAAAAAAATACTTGAATTCAAGAAAGCACGGGATAAATACAGGGGATCTCTAAGGAAGTGATAAGAATTGTAAAGCTAAATTAGTGGAGTGGATGAGCAGGGTAGATGGGCTGTATGGTTTTTTTCTGCCATCACATCTCTATGTTTCTAATAATTTTTATAATCAATTTATATTTTTTCAACAAAACCAATACTTTAAAAAAAATGAAATGATATCCAAAAATAGAAAAATAGAAAGGCATGAAAAAGCTGGTTCATTCCAAAAAAGGTGCACAGACTGCAAGCTTGGGGATATTGCTGCTTTAATTTCAGGAAGAGCTTTGTATACTAAAGAGCATCATGGGAGTGTTTTTTTAGCTAATGATGATTACTTAAGTTATATGACTACTGCTGCAGTCTGAATAACTGCATGGAATGAACTGGCTTTTTCACTCTTTTCTATTTTTTTTCCCATTTTTTGGATATAATTTCATTTTTTTAATGTATTTGTTTTTAGATAAAAATTTTAAATTGATAGTTAACGATAGGGGTGATGTTTTGTAATACTGTTCAGTTAGCAACACACTATAGTGACCTCATTTAACAGTCATACCCAAAGATTCTGGAAACGAGTTTCAAATCAGTGAATGAGGATAGTACAAGAAAAACA
The DNA here is from genome assembly GCF_901001135.1 of Rhinatrema bivittatum. Lineage (NCBI taxonomy): Eukaryota > Metazoa > Chordata > Amphibia > Gymnophiona > Rhinatrematidae > Rhinatrema > Rhinatrema bivittatum. The sequence goes on along the minus strand of NC_042616.1, from coordinate 813,650,662 downwards.
GCCACTACCCCATTCAGAGCTGCACTTAATTACTGAGGAGATTTAAATGTTATTTATTTATTTTATTTTTAAAATAATGAATATATCGCATTACAGCAGCACAGATGGTATGTTTAAAATACTTTGAAAAATTGTCTTACTAATGCACTCCCACAGCTGTGAATCTAAATAAAAGGGGGATGCAACTGTGATGATCTTCCTCAGAGCCCCATGCAGGAGTCACACGGATACATATACAGCAAGGATACAGCACAGGCAGCTGAAGAGCAGATCTTCATCAGAGTCCCATGCAGGTGTCAGACTGATACATATACAGCAAGGATATAGCACAGACAGCTGAAGAGCAGATCTTCATCAGAGTCCCATGCAGGTGTCAGACTGATACATATACAGCAAGGATATAGCACAGACAGCTGAAGAGTGGATCTTCATCAGAGCCCCATGCAGGAGTCACACGGATACATATACAGCAAGGATACAGCACAGGCAGCTGAAGAGTGGATCTTCATCAGAGCCCCATGCAGGAGTCACACTGATACATATACAGCAAGGATATAGCACAGACAGCTGAAGAGCAGATCTTCATCAGAGCCCCATGCAGGAGTCACACTGATACATATACAGCAAGGATACAGCACGGACAGCTGAAGAGTGGATCTTCATCAGTGCCCCATGCAGGAGTCACACTGATACATATACAGCAAGGATACAGCACAGACAGCTGAAGAGTGGATCTTCATCAGAGCCCCATGCAGGAGTCACACTGATACATATACAGCAAGGATACAGCATGGACAGCTGAAGAGCAGATCTTCATCAGTGCCCCATGCAGGTGTCACACTGATACACATAAAGCATGAATACAGCACAGACAGCTGAAGAGTGGATCTTCATCAGAGCCCATGCAGGCATCACACTAATACATATAAAGCATGAATACAGCACAGACAGAATACAACACAGACAGCTGAAGAGCAGCTCTTCATTAGATCATCATGCAGGCATCACATCAATACATGTAAAGTGTGAATACAGCACAGACAGCTGAAGAGCAACTCTTCATTAGATCACCATGCAGGCATCACATCAATACATGTAAAGTGTGAATACAGCACAGACAGCTGAAGAACAACTCTTCATTAGATCACCATGCAGGCATCACATCAATACACATAAAGTGTGAATACAGCACAGACAGCTGAAGAGCAACTCTTCATTAGATCACCATGCAGACATCACATCAATACATGTAAAGTGTGAATACAGCACAGACAGCTGAAGAGCAACTCTTCATTAGATCACCATGCAGGCATCACATCAATACATGTAAAGTGTGAATACAGCACAGACAGCTGAAGAGCAACTCTTCATTAGATCACCATGCAGGCATCACATCAATACATGTAAAGTGTGAATACAGCACAGACAGCTGAAGAGCAACTCTTCATTAGATCACCATGCAGGCATCACATCAATACATGTAAAGTGTGAATACAGCACAGACAGCTGAAGAGCAGCTCTTCATTAGATCACCATGCAGGCATCACATCAATACATGTAAAGTGTGAATATAGCACAGACAGCTGAATAGCAGCTCTTCATTAGATCCCCATGCAGTCATCACATCAATAAACATAATGTGTGAATACAGCACAGACAGCTGAATAGAAGTCTTGGAAAAGCAAAGGATCCTCTGCTGGTTGTTATCCTCTTCATTAAGCCTACATCCTCAGATGACAACAATGGAAATGTGCTTTACAGCCCACATAGGCCCCATTTTCAGAAGACATGTTTCTAAAACACCTAATTTCAGGTCATTGTAGAATTAAAAGTGGGTGCATCCTGGTCTAACTGCTCTTGTTATTGGACCTCCCATGAGGCAAACCGGAAGGAAACAATGCAGTTATTTTCCAAAAACAGTAGTAGGAAAGTGTATGGGAGATGGGGGTAGAGGCACGGAGGGTTTTTTGTGCCCTCTGCCCGCAGACGGCAGAGCCCTCAGGTATCTTGTGTGGTAAGTGTATGAGTCAGTGTTATTTCTGGGAGGAAGCCACAGGACAGCGAGGCGGCAGCTCTAACATCTCTCCCACCCAGTGAGGCTAAATATACAAGAGGGCTGGAAGCTCCTCCACCTCTCCTCACGGCTTCTGGCAGGGGAATCCTTCCCTCCTCGCCTCTTACACTCCTTCACGCACCCTACCCGCCAGCAGTGCGCAAGAGGGCAGTCCGCTTATAAGAAAGGCCATTCTCCTTACAAGAACGACCTTTCCTCCAGGCTGTTCTTATAAAAAGATATCTAGACACTGCGCAGGCTAGAACGTGCTGGCACGGAGTCAGAAAAGCAGAACTGGAACGGTCACCGCGGATGAGCTGGAGCTGGGACTTGCAGAGCTAGGAAAGTCACTGGTTGTTTTCCTGAGATATCAGGAGTCTCGCCTATAGCATCACACAGACACAAGAGATCTAGGATATACCGTAAGAGCCACTCATTGATAACCTAACACATAGCGCAGTGTCCAAGGTGTATCTGAGAGCAGGGGATGGCAACTCCAGTCCTCAAGGCTCAACAACCGATCAGGTTTTCAGGATATCCCTAACAAAAAGGCCTGAGACTCCTGAAAACAGGAATGGTTGGTGGCCCCTGAGGACTGGAATTGCCCACCTCTGCCCTGAAAGGGGGTGTGTGTTGGGGAGGGGGAACACAGTGCTGCACAGAGCTCATACAGCAGGGGTAGGCAACTCCGGCTCTGAAGTGCCACAAACAGATCTGGTTTTCAGGATATCCACAATGAACATGCATGAGATACACTGTAGGCAGTGCATGCAAATGTATGCAGTTATATCAAATGCATAATTATTGATTGTGGATATCCTGAAACGCAGGCCTGTTTGTGACACTTCAGGACCAGTGCTGCCTACCCCCTGCCAAACAGCTTGAGACACACGCATCCTGGGGGGGGGGGGGGGTTGGGTAGGATTTGGGTTAATAGCCGGAGAGACAACCCTTCATGGATGCGTGGGTAGGGGTGAGGCTGGGGGTTATAGAGAGCCTGAGACACACATCCCAAGGGAGGAGGGTTATAGGGATCTTAAGAGCTAAAGACAAAACACACCAAGAAGGGAAAATGACAGAGTCAGACATGCACACCCTGAAGGGGGGGGGAGGAAGGGGACATTTTTCCAGAGTATGAGAGACACTTTGAGGTGGAGAGCTATAGTGAGCTTGAGACAGACATCCTGAAAGCGAGGGAGTTATAGAGAACCAAAGAGATGTACACACCCTGGGGCAGATGAGACACACCCTGAGAACCTCAGACGTATTCTCAGAGGGAGGGATAGAGAGGGCCTGAGACAGGCACTCCAGGAGGGGTTACAGAGAGACACCCCAAGGGGGGGGGGGATTATTTAAAGGCTGAGACAAACATCTCAAAATGAGAGACATCTGAAAGTTTGTTGCTCACATACCGAGTCGTTCACCTAGTCACTATTTTACTTTGCTAGTTTTCTACTCTATAGTAGCGCTATGTTAAGCTCTATCCATCCATTTCTTACAGTTGTCCTGAATTCATCACCCTGTTTTATGTAACTTTTTCTCCTAGATCGTTGGTTCTCCCTTGTTTTGTTGTAAACCGGTACGATAAGATATTTATCTTGAGTATCGGTATATTAAAAGTTTCTAAATAAATAAATAAACATCCCCGGGGGGGGGGGGATTAGAGACTGCTAAAGAGAGACACACCTGGGGGAGAGGGGGCCTAGAGAGCCTGAGACAGACCAATCCTTTCATTAGCACAGTAGCCAGGACAGGCCACAGTGTGATAGACCATAGCAAGCAGAGGAATGTCGAAGGTATTTCTGATCTGAAAGGTAATGCACTGAGAGACAAACGTCAAACTCTGCTGTGCGAGAGAGAGAGAGGTGCACGTGAATGCGAGGTGAGCGTGTGAGAGTTGGACATGTGATGAGCGTTGTGAGTCAATGTTGAGTGTGTGTCAGTGAGCAGCGGGTATGAAGGCCATGGGGCACAGTTATGAGAGTCAGTTTGAGAGTGTAGGGGAGACAGGTGCGAGCGTGAGCTGTCGTTATTAATCCGGGCAGAGGGATCGTACTCCGTACTGCAGGACAGAGACAGATTACTGGGATAAACGGCCATTATTCCTGGAGGGCAGGCCGCTGAGAGAGAGCGCAGGCTCATTTACCTGTGCATGGCGGGCTCAGTCTGGACAAACTGTTATTGCATTGCTTGATTACCACATCTGAAATATCACAAGGCACGGTGGCACCTCACCCGTCTCGGGGCACGGTGACACCCGTGGCACGTCTCGTTCCACACCCACCAGCTTTATACACAGAATATCCAGTCCTTATGTACCACGCAACGCCAGAGACAAAGGCTTGGGTGAAGAGGTTGGGAAGCAGTGCAGACACAGCAGCAGCACCAACAGAAACAGCTTTCAAGCTCAGAAGCTGGAATACCATCGCACTGTGGGTATATTTCTGCCCTTTTGGGGATGTTTTCCCCACTCATCCTCGTTCTTTTTTTTCTAAACTCCCAGCGCAGCACCACCTGCTTCCAGCCCAGCCCAGCCCTGCCCTGCCGCCGTGCCCTATTATGGGAAAAGTTGGGAAATCACCAATCCCGAGGTTTCTGCTGTCCAGGAGCCGCACCTGCCGAAACCTCTCCAGGGAGCGGGGGGGGGAGAGGGAGCTGCTGCTGTCACAGGCACCCCCCCCCCCCCTCACAAACAATCTGGTCAGCTCGCAGGCTCCTCTCACGCTACCCACACTCCCCCCCCCCCCCCCCCCAAAGACACAAACTGAGGAAAGCCCGGGGACACTCGCTTGGGACAGCAGGGGGAGGAGGAAGAAAGGGGGGTACCTTTGTACTTTTCCCGCACGTCCTCGTAAGCCTGGATAAAGTCCTTCTCCTCCGGGTTAGGGGGCAGGTTCTTCAACCTGAAGGCGGCCATAGCAGCGTGGTGCAGGGCAGGGACTGCCAGGCGTGAACACACGGCCCCCCTCCCCTCTCTCTCAGCGGGCGAAGCCCAGCCTGAGCCCTCTCTGCTGGGACATTCCAGCAGCCGGGCTCGGCCTCTTAAAGTCACAGGCAGCAGGCTTCCAGCCCAGGCAGAGAGGGAGTGTGGGACGGCAGAGAGAGTTAGAGAGCAAAGAGAAAGGAAGTGTGTGAGAGCAGAGGGCATGGGATATACAGAAAGGGAGAAACGGGGAGGGCGAGAGAAGAAATGGGATTTGAGCAAAGCCAATCCTGAACATCCCTAGAAGCCTGGGAATTAGCCCTGTTACTGTCCTTTCTGTGGTTACAGAGGCTTCGTGCCTTCACAGGCGATGATATAAAACTCACTCTTTTATCCCTTCTTCTAGTCGCTTATGAAGCCTCGTTCATTGCCTCTGTAAGCTGGAGGCTGCCCTTGCAGGGGGAACAACCATACCCTCCGAGGCTCAGCCTGATATTGCAGAATACGGCAGATATAGAAAAGTAAACTCGGAAAACAAATTCCTTTATGGGTCAGCGGCGCAACAGTCATTTAAAGAACACCTTGTGACCGTAGCAGAGTAGAGCTTGACAAGCAGAAGACACCTACAGCAGCAGCAGTTGGAAAATTCAGCCAATTAGCAGACAGTGTCCCTGAGTATAACCAGGTAATGGGCAAAGCTATAGATAAAGCCCTAAGTACAGATGGCATCTCAGTGATATGGTACAGAAGTGAAACAGGGACGTACGGTAAATTTAATTGTTTAAATTTACATATTTATATTCTTCTTTGTATAGCCTTCAAGAAAACATCAACATGGATTAGACAGCAAATACACCTCATAAAACAGATAAATACAATACAGCATAAACCCAAGACCTCCACAATAAAATAAATTATAACCAACCTCCGCTAACATATACATTCCCAAACCAAATCATTCATCATCTTTCATATCCATCAAATCTGCAGATAAATAATATTGACTGACCCCCACCCAATCCCCCCACCATAGCCCCAGAGGGGCTATGAGAATCATTGAGCCCTTGTCCTTCCATAACTTCACGAGAGTCTTGGGAATGAGTGGAAGTGGAGGGTATGCATAAAAGAGACCGTTGGACCACAAGAGGGTGAATGCGTCTCTCGGCGATGACTTGCGGCTGCGATGGAGGGAGCAGAAGTTCTGAACTTTGCAATTGTGGAGGGACGCAAAGAGGTCTATGTATGGATAACCCCAGCGTCGATAGATCATGTCCGCAACTGTGGGGTTGAGAAACCACTCGTGTGGATGAAAGGTCCGACTCAATCTGTCCGCAAGAAAATTGTCCACGCCTGCCAGATAGGTCGCTCTGAGGTACATAGAGTGGGACACAGCAGGTAGGAGCCCATTCCCCCTTGCTTGTTGATGTACCACATCGCCACTTGGTTGTCGGTCTGGATCAGGATGGCCTTGTTGGATAGGCAATCCTGAAAAACCTGAAGGGCATATCTGATTGCCCGAAGCTCTAGGAAATTGATCTGATGGTGGGATTCTTCCGCAGACCAGATTCCCTGAGTCAGCAGGTTGTTGACATGCGCACCCCAACCAAAGTTGGAAGCGTCTGTCGTCAATGTAACTTGAGGCTCTGGAGCCTGGAAGGGAAGGCCTTGGAGGAGATTGGAGTGGTGAGTCCATCAGACCAACGAGAGGCGGAGCTGTTTGGAGACGTGGACAATGTTGGACATTGGATGGTATGCCTGATCCCACTGAGATTTCTGGGTCCACTGTGTGACTCTCATGGCTAGATGGGCCATGTGACCCAGCAAAAGCGCGGAAGTGATGAGCTGTTGCATACTTTCGCGCTTGGAGGTATCGCGCCAAAGTCGCAAGAGTGTGGCCCGCTCCTGAGGGAGAAAGGCCTTTGCCTGAACGGTATCCAAATCTGCTCCTATGAAGGAGAGGATTTGAGAGGGCACCAGGTAAGACTTGGGATAGTTGATTAGAAACCTGAGAGACAGCAGTGTGTGGAGGGTTAAATTAGGGAAGTTAGTACGTCCTTCTGAGATGGAGCCCTTATCAACCAATCGTCGAGATAAGGGTAAACATGGTCTTTCTGTCCCCTGAGGTAGGCTGCAACCACTGCGAGGCATTTGGTGAAGACTCGAGGCGCAGACGCCAGGCTGAATGGCAGTACACGATACTGGAAGTGTTGGGAGCAGACTACAAACTGAAGGAATTTTCGGTGAGACGGAGTTATCGAGATGTGTGTGTATGTGTCTTGAAGATCTAGAGAGCATAGCCAATCTCCCCTCTGTAAAAGAGGTAGCAGAGAGCCCAAGGTTACCATCCTGAACTTTTCCTTTTGTAGGAACTTGTTTAAGGCACAGAGCTCCAGAATAGGATGAACGCCTCCTGACTTTTTTGGAATGAGGAAATAATGGGAATAGAACCCTTGTCCCTATTGGGAGGGAGGCACTGGTTCTATTGCCCATGAGTTGAGGAGGGATAATACCTCCTCCTCTAGAAGGGAGGAGTGTTTGAACAAGCCCCTCGTCAGCCAAGGTGGGGAGTCTGACGGTACAGTTAGGAAGTTGAGGTGGTAACCTTGAGTCACTACCGCGAGTACCCACTGATCTGTGGTGATTTTGTGCCAGATGTTTGGAAAGTGGCACAACCAACCGCCAACTGGTATAGATGGCAGGGGAGGATAGTTTATGCTCTCTAGCAAGGAGTCAAAAACCTGACGCTGGGCCTGGCTGAGGGGCTGGCTGGGTCTTTTGAGGCCGGGATTGTCTGGACTGACTTTTCTGGTAAGGCCTGGAGGGGCGACCTCGAGTAGCAGGAGGATAATATCTCCTTGGCTTGAACAATGGCCGCTTAGAGTTTCTTCTGAACGTCCTTTTGGAGGTGGACAAGAAATCAGAAGGCACTGAAGAAAGCTGACATAGCGTCTCGTGGTGGTCCTTGAGCTGTGCTACGGTTTCTTGGATCTTGTCCCCGAAGAGATTATCTCCGGCATAGGGGAAGTCAGTCAAGCAGTCCTGAACTTCTGGCCATAGATCAGAGGACTTCAACCAGGCCCATCGACGAGCACTAATCCCTGCTGCAGACACTCTAGAGGCTGTGTCAAAGATATCATACGCAGCGCGGACTTCATGCTTGCCAGCATCTAGGCCCTTTTGGATCAAGGAATTAAGTTGATCTTGAAATTGGTCAGGCAAGGAATCAGAAAAATCCTGGATTTTATTGAAAAGGTCCCTGTTATACTGAGTCATGTATAACTTATAGGAAGCAATGCGGGAAATAAGCATTTAGCCATGAAAAACACGTCGACCAAAGGCATCCAGGAATCTTTGCTCCTTCCCTGGAGGCATAGAAGAATGAGGCTTAGAACGACGAGCTTTCTTCTGGGCTGATTCCACAACCACAGAGTGATGGGAGAGTTGTGCTTTCTGGAATCCAGGGGCCGTCTGCACCAGGTAGGTGGCATCTGTTTTACGGTTTACTGGTGGTACAGAACTTGGATGTTCCCAATTGCGCTTCAGCAGATCAAGAAGGACCTCATGAACAGGATGGACATGATCTCCTTTGGTGCATCCACAAATTGTAGCACTTCCAGCATCTTGTGCCTGGAATGGGATGGCCTCAGACATCTCCTTAATAAAATTTATAAAGGACAGGTCCTCTGGAGGAGAACGCCTTCTTTCCTCAGGGGGAGAAGGTTCTGAGGGCAGATCATCTGAATCCTGGGAAGAATCATCTGTCCAAGGTTGGTAGGGTTGGTCTCCGGCACCCAGGGGATCCTCAGATGGAAGAAGCGGTGCAATTCCTGTGGGATCCGGCCGAGGCATCGATGGCTGGATCCCACAGGATCAACGGCATAGACGGTGGCACCGAGCGAGGATGATGTGGCATCGATGGGTGGAATCGGTACCGATGGAACCGGTGACATCGACGGGCGAGTCGGTGGCAGGACTCCCGACGGCCCGGGGACGGGCTCCAGCCTCAGTACGTCTTCGTCTTCCGGAGTGGAAGGAGTGGGAAATAATGGTGCCTGCGGTTCCACCGGTGGAAGGACACAGATCCACGAGTCCAACCTATCCAGCAACGGTGCGAGGGCCCTGTGTATCGGATCGGCTACTGGAGCTGGCATCGGTGCTGGCGTCGATGGAAGCTGGAAGCCCTGGAGTGCTTTTACGACGGCCTCTTGGACCATCCAATCCAATTCCTCACGGAAGCCTGGGGCATGTATCCTCAGGTCTGGAGTAGGAGGCAGTACTGGCGTAGCTGGAGGGTCCACCGGTAAAAGTGGAATCGTGGCTCCCGGCACCAATGCAGGTGGGGAATGCCTCGGTGGTCCGGCCTCAGAGGAGGATGGGAGCTTCTCTGGACGGGGCTTTTTTCTAGGAGGCTCTATCAACGTCGATGCCAAGGGCTTGCCTGGATTGGTGGACTGAGTCTTACGATGGCGGTGCCGGCATTTTTCTCGATGGTCACCGCGGTCCTTCTCTGGCGCTGAAGACGGAGAGGAGGTCAACGCCGGAGCAGCCAGCTTCGGGTGAGAAGCTCCGGTATCCAGCTGCTAACGAGATGTCGACGGCGCCAGTTCATACGTCGAGGGCCTTCAATGGGGTCAGGAGTTTCGACTGAAAAAGAAAGTCAATTTTTTTCGAACGGGCTTTACGGCCCTTCGGTGTCATCTGGGCACATTTGGTGCAAATGAGGACATCATGGTCCGCTCCTAAACACAATACCCAAACCTGTGTGGGTCTGTGATGGACATTGTCCAAGAACAATCGGGGCACCGACGAAAGCCCGATGCCATGGCTTCGACAAAAATTTAGCCGCGGTGCGGTCGATGGCCCACAGGCCCCGAAGGGAAAATTTGACGGGAATTGACCGCAATGGAGGGTAAAGCCTTACCTTCACGACCGCGGGTACGAAATCAATAGGGGGGAAATTCCGTGAGGAAACTTCCTGTCTAGAGAGCTCCTTAACTGCGTGGCTACTGCTGCATGGAAAAAAAAGAGACTGAAGGGGGACCCCTGCTGGATGCAGGGTTAGTGCCATGCTGGGCATGCCCAGTAGGTCACAGTCAAAGTTCTAGAAACTTTGACAAAAGTGTTACATGATTGGGCTCCATCCTGATGATGTCACCCATATGTGAGGACTACCATCCTGCTTGTCCAGTGAGAAATAAGGTTAATCTATGCAATGCTTTCACGATTCGCGTGGCGAGGGAAATGGACACATATCTCTATAGCCTGGCAGGTGGGGCCCTGGTGCAGGGGTGGGTGAGGGGTCCCAGATTTAAAGGAATATAACATGGCGTGTCTACTATGCCACGTGAAGGACTGGTTATTTAACTCCAAGCATTTCACCCCGCTAGACTTGGAGAGGGAACTGATCCATCCCTTACATCCAGCCTATGTTCTACATGCTAAGATGGTTCATCTGCCCCTTTCTCTTCGTGGTATTTTTATTTTGACTTTGCTGCACAAGGCTTGGGCTTTTCTTTGTTTTAGGATGAGCCAATAACCTCATGAATCTAGCACCCTGCCTATTAGGGGGAATTCGGACTCTCCCCCCTGGTCTACAGCCCTCATTACTTCTCTCAGTCGGGCCGATACAGTACAGTGCGCTCCACCGGAGCACACTGTTAGCCCACGTTTGGCGCTATTAGTTTTGGGGGGGTTGGACGCGTGTTTTCGACGCACTAGCTTTACCCCTTATACAGTAAGGAGTGATAGCTCATTGAAAACGTGGACACCGGCAAAATTGAGCGTCCGTCTTCCGACCCGCGGTAGCTTTACCCCTTACTGTATAAGGGGTAAAGCTGGTGCGTCGAAAACGCGAGTCCAACCCCCCAAAACTAATAGCGCCCGCAATATGCAAATGCATGTTGATGGCCCTATTAGTTATTCCCGCGTGATCCAGAAAGTAAAATGTGCAGCCAAGCCACACATTTTACTTTCAGAAATTAATGCCTGCCCAAAGGCTGGTGTTAATTTCTGCAGGCACCGGGAAAGTTGGAGGCCCCAAAAGTAAAAAAAAAGTAAAACTTTAAAAAAAAATTAAAAAATCGGCCCGCGGCCTGGAAGACGGATGCTCAATTTTGCCGGCGTCCGTTTTCTGAACCCGTGGCTGTCAGCGGGTTTGAGAACCGACGCCGGAAAAATTGAGCGTCAGCTGTCAAACCCGCTGACAGCCGCCGCTCCTGTCAAAAAGGAGGCGCTAGGGACGCACTAGTTTCCCCAGCGCCTCCTTTTACCGTGGGCCCTAATTTGCATACGGGCCGATACTGAATCGCGCGCCCAGGAGAGTGGCCTGTGCGCGCGCCGGGAGAGCAGGCGGCATTTTTCTGTATCGACCTGAGTGGGAGCAAAAAGGTGTGTCCACCCTTTCTCTGGGTGTGGACTCCAAGGGAATCATATACTCTTATCAAGATCTGTCCTCACATTTTGCACTCTCCCCTAAATCTTTCTTCGCATATCTCCAACTGTGTCACTACGTCTGCTGTCTGCAAAAATCTCATCTTCGGGATGCTTTCATAGATGGACTGGAGGAATTCTTCCAGCTGGAAATTCCGAGGCGGATGAGAATCTCTCGTGTCCGTAAATCTTTGCTTAACATTGCCACGGAGATCCCTTGTGACGATCTGCATTCTAAGTGAAAGGCGGATATGCCTTTCTTGACCGATTTCTCTATCCTATCTGCTATTAAGAGAATACCTGAGCTTATAGAGGATTCTGACCTGCGGGAGATACAATGCAAGCTTTTGCATAGAGCACACCTGCCTCCACCCTGGTTGTGTAGGCTGGGTTATTTAAACTCTGATCAAGGTAGTAAATGCCAGATGGACAGGGGTTCCCCAGTTCATTGTTTTGGGGCTGTGCACATATCCAAACCTTTTGGGGCAAGATTTGCAGATACTTATCTCTTCTAGTAGACCAACCACTGGTTTTCACGCTTGAGGGTGCTCTTTTTGACGTAACTTTCTCTTTCCAAGTTCGAGGACTGGACAAATGTCTTTTACTTCGGAAAGCCTGCCTGATGGCTAAAAGGGCCATACTGTTGCATTGGCGGGTCCCTGATCCTCCTAGCTTCGGCTTTGGCGGAACAAGTTACACGTCCTTGTGGCAGATGGAGAATCAAAGCACCGCATGCTCATTTAAATCTAATCAGACCTTTATTAATATTTGGGGTGTTATTTACAGCGATTATCCCCCAGAGCCAGAAGTACCCTGATCAATTACCCCTGACCGTACTGGAACCTTTTAAATAATAGTCTGATCCTATATCTCAGCTGTATTCTTGGTTCAAATATCTGGGTTCATGGGGCTGGTTGGTGGGTTACTAGAGTCTGGGGATCTTGTGGCGGGATGAAATACACAATGGAAAAATGCTAGCATGACTGTATTTCTTTTCTGTAGTTGACATGCTTCAGAGCCTTGTGTGTTACACATTTGTTCTATTTTGCAATAAACAGTCTTACATATAAAAAAAATACAAAAAGGAATAAGGTAGGAGCCACACAGGCTGGTATTTTTACATTTCTCCTGAGCCCTTGACTCGTGGATTGATTTAACGCCAGCTCAAGGGCTGGAGTTAAATATTTCGCTTTAAAAAGTGTGCATTGGGCGCCCAGCGATTTTCTGCATCGGGTATAATAGCGAATAGCCTCATCGACATGGAATTTACAGGTGATGAGCACTAGTGGCTGCACGGTTGTCTGGACACCTGTTTTGGATATGCTAATTCCTTATTGCATTGTGTGTACTAGACTAGCGCGTCCAACTGCACGTAAACCTGTGCGATAGGCTGAGTGCACTTTATTGCACTGGCCTCAGAGGGAGATAGCTCTGCGGGCAGGGAGATTCCTGAGGAGGGGACCAACTGGGGAGCATAAGAGGACAAGCCCAGCTATGTTCAGGAGACCCCTATGCTTCCAGGAGGGAGGCAGCTCCTGTAAAGTGCTCTCGTCTAAAACAGAAGGGAGTGAGTGTACACTGACCAGAAGCAAGGCAGTCTACAGCCCCTGTGTGTATAAGTGAATCCTGCTAAGATTGGCAATCCACCATTAAGAGTTGTGTTGCTGAATAAAAGTTTAAGTTTGCATTTTAAGGCTGGAGTCAGTCTGAATTTGTGCCTCCAGCCTGGGAAACGCTGCTTGGTCTCCCACACAGCCATGATCTGAATATACCTACCCCCAATCCCCACCCACCTCCATTAACAGCATTTGGTGCCAGCTTGAGGGAGATTGACTCTGTTCATTAGAGATTTACCCCCTTAGCAGAATTTTTCACATAGCGTTAAAGACTGTCAGCCCAGGGAAGACAAAGACATCCATTATAACCTCATAATACGTCAGTATTTAAAAGCCATAAGGTCCGTCCATTCTGAACATACCAAGAAAAGCACTGGACAGCATTGTACCAGAGGCCAGTAATAGGAACAGAGACAGAATTTTCCAAGAACTGGGCTATATTTCTATCAAATCCTACAGAGATAAGAATCAGAGCAGAACCTGGGGATATGACAGAATTGGAAGAATAAGATGAAAGCAGACAAATACACAGAACAGCAGGAAAAAGTCAGGGGAAGGGGAGTCTCAGGATGGTCAACAGGTAGAAGCCAGGAGAGTCTCACAGGATCAGCTGAGAAGGAGAGTCTTAGAGCATCAGCAGAAAGAGGCTCAGAATCTGCAGGCAGAGGTCAGAGGAAGAAGGTCTCAGGATTCCCATGGAGAGGTCAAGACTGGGCTGGGGATATGTCTCTGGCTTACGTTGCTGAGTAGTATTTCCTCCTGTCCCCCCTACCAATGTACATAAAACGTGTGGGCATACACTGCCCCCTTGTGTCTTTCTGTAACCCATGTTCCCCTCATTCCCCACCACTAGCTCCCGGTTTCAGAGAAACGATGGGATCAGAACGTCATGGCCTGCCCTCCTCCTCCTCCTGCCATCCCTCCCTCGTTTCACCCAGCTTTCTCCTCCCTTCCTCTCCTACTCCGTGAATCATACTCATTCCCTCTTGTGTCTCACTCACTGTGTTTACTTACAGGAGATGAGAGGATTTCTCTCTAAATTAGCACAAAAGGACACTCAGGGGTGGGGACTCAGAGCAGTGCAAGTTAAATCCGGTCATCAACTTCCTCCCCCACATACTCAGCAACACCCAATGGGTACTGTAAAAAGCAACAGCACTCTATCTCCAGCCGCAGGAAACATTTTATTTATTTATGTTATTTAGCATTTTTTATATACCGAGGTATAAGCAGAGTAGCCTTCACTCCGGTTTACAATGCATATAATAGATATATATATATATATATATATATATATATAGAGAAAATATAATATATATATATATATTAGATATATAATATATTAGATATATAAGATATATAATATATATAATATAATATATATATATATATTATATTATATATATTATATATATAAAATATTATATATATATATATATAATATATATATATATAATATAATATAATATATATATCTCTAAGCATGCAATACAGAGCTCGACCATCTGTCAGACCCTTCCATTTCCAATAGTCATGTTTACTTGTTTAGGGGTACCCTAATCTTGGCATGGCACTCCTTGACTATTACATTAAAACGCCTTAGATCCATCTTCCATAAACCTGTCTAATCCTTTTCTAGCTCCCATAGCATCACACCACATGCAAGCTTCACAAGTTTCTCGTGTGCCAGCTGAAGATGTGCCTCCTTGTGTGGATGAAGCCTGCTGCCTGATCGCTTCCTCGCCTATCCTCCAATTCCAATATTAAGAGATGAGTATTCTCTACTTATTTTCTCCACACCGCTCATGATTTTAGACATCTCTATCACCCAGCAAAACTGATCTGGGAGAGTTTAATGTGTCAAATCTCAGAAGCTAAATATGGTCAGGTGTGACTGGTACCTGTGTGGGAGGGCCTGTGTGTGTGCAGACCTCAATGCTTGGGAAGACCAAGCGTTGAGGTCTGCAAATTTCTCTGCAGTATTCTGCCAAAAAAAAAAGGGTCACTGAGGCATAATTGCCAAACAGTGGACCTTGATAGGAAACACAACCAGTATCCCCCTTATCCATCTCTCTTGCAAGCTGGAGAGACCTCGAATTATGATTCTCCCTTACACAGAGACTGTGTTTTGTCAACACAGAAATTGGTGCCACATCATAATCTTGGGCTATAGGTCACACTTGATGTAATGACAACAGAGGCTGGTGTCCCTTGGTACAGAGTGGACAGGCATGCGTCAGTGGCAGAGAGAATACATCCAGAACTTCCTTTCTCATATACCAATTGCAGGGTGCATAGAAGAAGGTTGTTTTAAACATAGGGAGGGTAATTTTATAACTGTGTGGGCAGAGCCAAAGGTCTACGGGTAACCTGTACATGCAAGCTTTAGCCAACACTTCAGAGGAAACATATGCATAATATAAGTTGGTTGAAAATGCTTGGGTAATTGGCCTGGTACATGCCCAGATTAACTCGCACACATTACACCTGCTCTTCGGAGGGCGTACTTGTGCGGGTCACTTCTGTGCATAAAAATTAAAAAGTATATGTGCAAGTTCCAACTCTCCCCCGCCCCCCTCCCCCCCCAAACACTTCTCTGGAGTTTGCATAAAAATATGCGTTTAACCATGCTAAATGCACACTCTTACAGGCACAAAGCTCTGGGCCATTTCATGCATAAAACATATAAACGGCTTCGAAAATTCAATCTTAAGGTCTAAGCGTTTTTCCCCATGGACCCAGAATGAAGAAAAAAGGCTTTTAGTAAGTCAAGCCCCGAGTGAGCCATGAGACACAGAACAAGCACCGAAGAGAGCTTCCAAATCCAAAACTCAAGACCGAGGCAGGCACAGAATCTCTAGCAGAGACAGTCAAGGTTCTTCTCCAAGGGAGGGTCTCACTCCCACATGTTTGGAAAGAAAGGGATGAGAGACTGTCCCAGGGGAAGAATCCCAGAGAAACCTCCACTCTGCTAAGTAAGGTTGTCAGAAAATAGCAAGTGACACTCAGTGTATCCTTCTGGGGAGTCTGTCTTAAGCAGCCCTCACTTCTCCCATCCCATGTCAGACATCTCTGAAGGGCTGGCTGCTAGGGGGAGGGGATGGAGAAAGACAAGGCTAAAAGCATGGCACCTGAAAGAGAAGACAGACAGACAATATGGACCAATGGACAGGGAATAAGATACTGAGGGCCAAGGTGGTTAAGTCAGGCCTTGATTCTCATTCATTATTGTATAAAAGCCAACTTTCCCGACTTATTTATTTATTATTTATTTTACAATTTCCTACACCTCCTGGTTAACCTGCCTCCCTTTTCCCCTATCCTCCCCGACCCCTAAAACCCTCTAGCTCTCTTTTTTTTTGTTGTTTATACTTGCCTGTTCTCCGGAGCAGTTGTAGGTTGCGTGGGCCGGTCTGCTGCAGCGCACGCTTCAGCGGGACAACACCTTGAATACCTTTGAAGCATCCTGTTGATGGATGTGTCTATGGAAGTCACTAGACATTAAATTATCTACTTATTATAAGCAGGCTTGGATGTCTTTTTACAATTTTTTGACCCTATGGCTTAAAGACCACTTACAGAAGAAATTCTGCTGATACTATTTGTAAAATGTTGTTTGATTTGTTTTGGTATGATTGATGGATGTGTGAGTGTCCTGTCCTGTTTTTTTTGTGGACGTTCACCTCCTTATATATTTCACGTTTAAAATAGTCTTGAAACATGCCATTTCCTAAGCCATACAGAAGAGGTTTTTTGTGTTCCTGTTAATTGTTAATCAGCTTTTGCTCCTCTGCTAATTTTATTGGTATTGTTTCCTGACTTCAATAAATAAAAAAAAAAAAAGAAAAAGTATGTCTGTGGCAAATATTCAAAGCCACTTCCATGGTAAAACACTGTTTTAACCACAGAAATGGTCTCTGAATATTGTCCACTTTTAATGGAGGTAAAATTATGTACATTGTTCAACAATACTCAGAATATTCCTGAGGATATGTAGTTTGGGAATTTCAAAGCTGTGCATACATTGTACAGTCTGTATTTGTATTTGCATTATCTTCTGGTAATAAAAATAATGAAAGAAAAAAATTGTGTACCTTGTTTTTTGCCAAAAAAACTATCTACAAAAAAAAAAACCAGGAGCAAATTTTTATGGGTAAGCACAGAAACATAAAAGACTATGGCAGATAAAGTTAAGTTGCTTACCTGTATTAGGTGTTCTCTGTAGACAGCAGAACAAATCAGCCACACAAATGGGTGACATCATCAGATGGTGCTGTCACGGACAAGGCTCTCACAGACTGAGTCTCTGTGACCTTCGACTTTGGGAGGTGGGGAGGACTGCTGTCCATGGAGAACACCTCCTACAGGTAAGCAACTTCGCTTTCTCACTGGACAAACAGGAACACATTTCCACACAAATGCTGAGGGCTGCATAAAATATATTAAGTACTGTACTTTCTGCTCCTATCGTTATGTAACCAGTAGGAAAACAAAAAGGGAGTTAAAGCTGTTACTAAAATACATTCTGGAGAGCCACTTGGCTAAAGCTGCTATCACCGCATGAATCTTGCTCTGAACAGTAGCGTTTTGTAAAAATGTGAATAGTAGACCACAGAGCTGCTTTGCAGAGGTCTTGAATAGAGGCTTGGCAATCGCTCTTAATTGGTTTGCCATGATTTTACATGGAAGAGGAATTCCTGCTTTACAGTAACAAAAAGATACATTGTGAAGGCCAAGTAAACAGTCTGCTTTTCAGCTGGGCACCCTCTAGTGTTAATTGAAAACTAAAGAAATAATTGCATAGATTTTCGGAAGGCTTTTGCTCTTTCCAAATGGAAAAAGTACAATTTTTCTCCGATCCAGGTCTGAAGATTCTGTCCTGCCGAGGATGCCGTGTGGTTTCAGAAAGAAGGCTGGAAGATTAATAGATTGGTAAAGGTGAAACCGAGAAACTCCTCTTGGTAGAAATTTAAGGTGAGTTCTCAAAATAATTTTATTTGGGAAGATCTGCATATACCGCAGGCAGGTTACTGGCATGGAAGTTCACTTCTTCTTTGTGCCGATGTTACTGCTACAAGGAAAAGTAATCTCCAAGATGTCCAATTTCTGCAGTTACCAAAGGCTCAGAAGCAGGACTGGTGCTAGCGTTTTTGCTGCCCTGCGCAAAATTATGGTGCTCGCCCCCACCCCCATTCTGTTTTTATTTTTTTAATACAGAATTTTTGCTGTTTCCCAATAATCAAAACACAATAGAAACTGTCAGTCTTACGCTCTGTCCCACTGAAATAAGCCCTGCACCCTCCACATTCCAAACTTTCAAAACTGACACCCCCCCCCCCCCCCAACCTATCTTACCCCACCACAGGTCCAAAACGCCTAAATTGTGCAGAAGTGATCCCCAGGTACTCCTGCCCCACCCCGCACATAAAATGGCAGTGGCTGAGTCCTGTGGCCTGCATTGTTGTGAGGCCGCCTAGAAAACCCTGCAAAAAATACATGTGGAACCCATTGGTATTAGGCCTACTTAATGTGTGTAGATGTGGGTTTGGCCCTCACAAAGCCTAGACTAAACTGAAAGGCAATGATATAGAAAACTTCCCGTACCAAAACGTTCCCTGTACGTACCCGGATCAGTCCAGATCGCTGGGTTTTGCCTCCCCACCAGCAGATGGAGACAGTACCCACTGATCCGTCGGGATGGCTTTGCCAGTGTTGGATGTGCGCCTGGATGCCTCCCGCGAATACCTTTACTCTTGGTGGCTTGGTCGCGGTTGGAAAGACTGCGCCGGCTTGTTGGAGGCGGCCAGCTGCTGAGATTGGGGCCGCTGCGGCCTAGGATGACCTCTTCTGTTTTGGGAGGACTGGTTCTGTTGCCTCGTTTGGTTTTGATATGGAACCGGCCGGTACATGGCATATGGTCGATAGGCTCTTCTCTGGAAAGGCTGTCTCCTGGGAGAGACGTAGTATCTGTGTGTCAAAGGGTACGGTTGCGGTGTGGTGAGTGTCTGAACTGCCACCGACTGCTCCTTAAGTTGGGCTACGGTCTACTGGAACCTGGCGTTGGCGCATTTCGGGTCTCTGCTTCGAGGCACATTGTGCTTGGGCTTTGTCCTTCAGTCTTCACTCCGTTTGGAGTCCGTCGGTTCCAGCGACGACACTCGATGCACTGCGGGGTGTCGGGGAGGGTCGGTCCTGCTGACGAATGGGCCTCCGAGGGTGGGGCATAAGAGCCCTGTCTCTGCCCTGTCAGCGCCATCATTTTTTCGTGCCGTTGTCGGCCGCTCTGGGGGACATCTTGCCACAGTGTCGGCAGGCTTGCATCGGGTGGTCTGGGCCCGGACACCGATAGCCGCAGGGCACGGCTTGAATCCTGAAGGTCGTTCCCCTTCCTTCTTACCGCGTTCTTTCATTTTTTTTCTACCTTTTTTACTTTTTTAAGTTTTCCCTCAGGGAGAAGGTGATGCTGAGGAGGTCTGAAGCTCCGCGTGCGATCCCGCGCGGGGAAAAACAGACCGAGGAGAGTCGCTTCCAGCGCGGGAACTCACGCGCAGCCTCAGAGCAAAGCTCTGACATCACCTTGAAGCTCCGCCTCCCGGGCCCTGATTGACAGTTCCCATGACAGCATGGCTAATTCAGCCCTGCTGTCCACTTAGCCAGATATGGTCGATTCAGGCAGATTAACAATATTTTAACCATGTAAAAGGCAACTAAGACTTTGAAAATTTACAGAAGGAAAGAAAATAAATAGCACCAATGTAAGAAGGTGACGGGCAGAGAACAAGAGGCAGCTATGAATTGTAATCCAAGGAAACCTGACGTAAATATAGGCAGGAGAAAAACTAATGGCAGGGATAGACGGATAGACTTATCCGGCTAACTTAGACGGATATTCAACTGCAGGCTATGCAGCTGTATAACCCCAGATAAATCATTACTTAGCCAGATAAGTCTTATCCGTCTAAGTTTAGACCTGCTATTGAGCAGGTGTAACTTAGACAGATAACTTATCCGACTAAGTCTGAATATCGCTACTTAGCCGATGACTTATCTAGCTAAGTAGCGCCGCCCCCTTATACCCATTATTCGCCCACAAGTTGTCCAACTAAAACTTAGCCATATAAGCGACTTATCTGCTAAGTGGCAGCCACTAAACAAAGCCAGATATCCAGCACCTGCTACTTAGCCAAATAAGTCCCACTTTTCTGGCTAAGTAGCTTTTGAATATAGACTTCACTACTTCTGAGACCTACTTGGCCATGCGGTTATTTCCAGGCAATCTGGCAGATTCAGAACAGGTCACAGAGGGAGACTGACACGCACGCTTTCTGAGCAGAAGTAATGCACAGAATGATCCTCAAGGGAGCCGCAACATCAGTGGCCGACGCCATCCTAATGTCTGATTACATCACTGCTCCCAAAGTTCACAGCCTTGCCACGGCTTTCATTACAGCTGCTTTCACAGCCACTGACAATATTAACAGGCTCTAAAAACCTCACTCCAGGAAAAAGAGTAGCCTATGGTTAGAGCAGCAGGCTCTGAACCCCACAGAGCAGCGTTCAAGTCCCGCTGTCGCTCCTTGTGACCTCCTGCAAGTCACTTTACCCTCCACTGACTCAGGTACAAACTCAGGGGCCGATGCAATACAGTGCGCTCAGCCGAGCACACTGTATAATGCAATAGGGGGATTAGCGCCTATTTAACCTGCGTCGGACGCGGAGTGAGTGCAATAGCGCTCATCGCACGTGAATGAGGCTATTGCTCATTCACTCCTCATGCAAAAAAAAAAAAAGTGCGCGTCTCAGACGCACATTTTGCTCTCAGATATTAACGCCTGCCTGGAGCAGGCGTCAATATCTGAGGCGTTAATATCCTAATGTGCATGGTGCCTTGCGGGCACCATGCACACATTAGGAAAGCGGGCGCTGACTTTTCAGCGCCCTCCTTTCCGCGCTTTTTATTGCATCGGCCCCTTAGATTATAAGCCCTCTGGGGATAGGAAAGTACCTGTACGTAATCCATTAAAAAGCAGAATATAAAAAACTAAAATGAATAAATCCCTGAGCTAATGAAAAGGCAAAATATCTTAATATTCAAACTGCTGAATTATTTCTCAGGCTTTCAAAAGAAATCAGTACCAGCTCAGAAGATTCTTGGATCTGTCCTGTGCATCAATCTTGCTAACTCCCAAATTTTACAACAAAGAGTTGGGGAGAGAGAGTTTCTCCAGATGGGCACCTGCAGAGGGAACACCACAGCTTTGGAACAACAGAACGAGAACTCCTGTCCCCAGGACTGTAACCCTCCTTCTCACTGCAGGGCGTAAGATAAGAGGACTTCCCATTTCTGGGGTTGTGACATCCCATCAATCATTGGAAGGCATGAGTCAATAGGACTCCTATACTCAGGACCAGTGGTGCAGCTACCATATAGCAAGCCCAACAAAGAACCCAGGCCTGACTGCAAGAGGAGCTGCCTGCTGGAGGCCTGAAGATTAGAGGTCCAGTGGGACCATTGGTAGACTCCAACCTGCTGGCAGGCCTATGAAGAGCCTCTTACATATATGTGTGTGTGTGAGAGAGAAACACCTGAGAGAGACAGCACATGCACACACATGTGAGAGAGTGTGCATGTGTGAGAGAGCATGCATGTGGGAATAAGAGCACATTTTTATGTGAGTGCAAACACGCGTGTGTTAGTGTGCACACATGTATGTCAGAGAGCAAAGTGCGTGTGAGAAACAGTGAGACCACTTGCATGTGTTTGTGTGTATGAGAGAGAGCAAACGGTGTGTGTGTGTGTGTGTGAGAGAGAGAGTGAGAAAGCACCCAAGTGTATATGTGAGAGAGAGCAAGTGTGTGAGAGAGAGCAAGTACATGAGAGAGACAGTGCAAGTGTGCATCCGAGAGCGCAAGCACACTGTGAGAGGCCAAGCATGTAAGAGCAAGTACGCATGTGTGTGAGAGCACATGTATGTGAAACAGTACGTGCATGTGTGTGTGGTGAGAGAGAGAGAGAGAGAGAGAACATAAGTGGTATGTGTGAAAGCGAGTATACATGTATAAGTGCAAGAGCATGTCTGTATGAGAGACCAAGTGCAAGTGTGTGTATATAACAGAGAGCAAGCACATGTGTGTATGTGAGATAAAGAGAACAAGCCTGTGTGTGAGAGCGAACGAGCCTGATGTGTGAGAGAGAAAGAATGTGTGTATGTGTGTGTGTGGATATGTGTGAGAGGGAGAGCATGCGTGCATGCGTGTGAGAGAGTGTGTGTGAGTTGAGCGAGAGAGCATGTGTGAGTGTGTGTGCGAGAGCAAATGTGTGTGCATGAGAGAAAGAGCGTATGTGTATGAGAGAGTGAGTGCACATATATGAGAGCAAGTGCATGTCGGAGCAAGAGAGCATGCAAGGTTAGAAAGAGAGAGAGAGCTTGTGTGTACGGGTGTTTGTGCTAGAGACAGTGAGTGTGTGTGTTTGTGTGGGAGAGAGTGCAAGTATGTGTGTAGGAGACAGAGCATGTGTGTGTCTTTGAGTGAAAGAAAGAGTTTGTGTGTGTATGAGAGAGAGAGAGTGAGCATGCGTATGAGAGAATGAACATGTGTGTGTATATGGGAAAGGAGAGAAAGTTTATGTGCCACTGCCCCTCACCTACCTCCCCTAACAATGCACAACATTCTCAGGGTGACTGGAAATCAAAAGTTCCCAGGTATGAGGAATGGAGGATTTTTCATCTTTATTTGTTTCAATTACTGGACGTTATTTGATGTGTTTTTCTGTCTTGAAACATTTTACTGATGTTTGGAAAATTTTTCAAAATTAGGATGGTACTTTAAAGCAAGCGCACAGGCACCAGTTCACATGCGTTGGGCACACAAGTAGACAGATGCTGGAATTTTAAATCATGTGCATAGTTACGCACATATGATTGAAAATACGCCCAACGTGCATATGTGTGCTCCTAATTTTAAGCTGTTACTCGAGCAAACTTTACTTCCCTAGAACTTTGTCAACTTTAAAGCGCACTGGCGAGCAAATTTTAGCATGCTTGTGTGAGGACATTGCCAGTTTTACCAATTAATCCACCAGTTTGCTCAGCCTACCTTGAGGTCAATGCAGACCCCTCTGGTTCTTCAGCCTGCACTCCCCCCCAATTGACCCAGACACCTCCCTCTATCGTCTTAGATCTAAAACGAGATTTCTGCAGACTTACACCTCACCAGGAGCAACAGTAAATATATGCAGCTAACAAGCCACTGCGCACTGCAGCTGCTGGATTTAAAATTCAGATTTATGCACAAAACGCTTGAGCCCACCCCGGATGTCTCCAGCACACACCCCGACTTCACCCCTTTGTTTTACTCACGCTTGCATATATATGCACGTAATTTGTGATTTTTAATATTTGCGGACGATACCAAGATCTGCAGTAGAGTGGACACATCCGAAGGATTAGAGAAAATGAAGAACGATTTAAGAAAGCTTGAAGAGTGGTTGAAGATTTGCCAGCTGGGATTCAATGCCAAGAACTGCAGAGTCCTGCATCTGGGGTGCGGCAATCCAAAAGAGCTGAATGTGATTGGGGGGTGAAAGACGAATGTGCACGGACTTGGAGAAAAACCTTGGTATGATAGCGTCTGATGATCTGAAGGTGGCAAAGCAATGTGACAAGGCGATAGCTAAAGCCAGAAGAATGCTGGGCTGCACAGAGAGAGGAATAACCAGGAAGAAAAAGGAGGTGATGATCCCCTCGTACAGGTCCTTGGTGAGGCCTCACCTGGAGTACTGTGTTCAGTACTGGTGCCCGTACCTCAAGAAGGACAAAAACAGGATAAGGGCGTTCCAGAGAAGAACAACCAAAATGGTGAGGGGTCAGCACTGGAAGACTTAGAAGAGAGGTTGAAGGATCTGAATACCTATACCCTGGAAGAGAGGAGGTGCAGGCAGGGCCGGTGCAAGGGTATTGGGTACCCTAGGCGACCCTTGTGCTGCTCCTCCCCTCTCCCGGTCGTACCCCCCTACCTGTTTCGGTGCCGACTCAGTGCTTCTCAGGGCGCTACTCGCGGCCCTGAGAAGCACACAGTCTCTGTTTCTCTTTGCTGCGAGCGGGATAGGACCCGTTTGCGGCACCACGTGGCTGCTCTTCGGCGCCCCCTACGGCTCAGCGCCCTAGGCGACCGCCGAAGTTCGCCTAATGGACGCGCAGGCCCTGGGTGCAGGGGAGATATGATACCGGCCTTCTGATACCTGAAAAGTTTTAATGATGCACAATCAACAAACCTTTTCAGTTGGAAAGAAAATCAATAGAACTAGAAATCATGAAATGAAACTCCAAGGAGGACGATGGCACATAAACATCCTGCATGAGACTAAATACAAAATTGATTCTTTATGGGTAGAAATCCCTTGTGTGTCGGGGAAGGCTATAGTGATAGGGGTATACTACCGTCCACCTGGTCAAGATGGTGAGACGGACAGTGAAATGCTAAGAGAAATTAGGGAAGCTAACCAATTGATAGTGCAGTAATAATGGGAGACTTCAATTACCCCAATATAGACTGGGTAAATGTATCATCGGGTCACGCTAGAGAGATAACGTTCCTGGATGGAATAAATGATAGCTTTATGGAGCAATTGGTTCAGGAACCGACGAGAGAGGGAGCAATTTTAGATCTAATTCTCAGTGGAGCACAGGACTTGGTGAGAGAGGTAACGGTGGTGGGGCCGCTTGGCAATAGTGATCATAATATGATCAAATTTGATTTAATGACTGGAAAAGGAACAGTGTGCAAATCCAAGGCTCTCGTGCTAAACTTTCAAAAGGGAAACTTTGATAAAATGAGAAAAATTGTTAGAAAAAAACTGAAAGGAGCAGCTACAAAAGTAAAAAATGTCCAAGAGGCGTGGTCATTGTTAAAAAATACCATTCTAGAAGAGCAGTCCAGATGTATTCCACACATTAAGAAAGGTGGAAAGAAGGCAAAACGATTACCGGCATGGTTAAAAGGGGAGGTGAAAGAAGCTATTTTAGCCAAAAGATCTTCATTCAAAAATTGGAAGAAGGATCCAACAGAAGAAAATAGGATAAAGCATAAACATTGGCAAGTTAAATGTAAAACATTGATAAGACAGGCTAAGAGAGAATTTGAAAAGAAGTTGGCTGTAGAGGCAAAAACTCACAGTAAAAACTTTTTAAAATATATCCGAAGCAGAAAGCCTGTGAGGGAGTCAGTTGGACCGTTAGATAATCGAGGGGTTAAAGGGCACTTAGAGAAGATAAGGCCATCGTGGAAAGATTAAATGATTTCTTTGCTTCGGTGTTTACTGAAGAGGATGATGGGGGGTACCCGTAATGGAGAAGGTTTTCATGGGTAATGATTCAGATGGACTGAATCAAATCACGGTGAACCTAGAAGATGTGGTAGGCCTGACTGACAAATTGAAGAGTAGTAAATCACCCGGACTGGATGGTATACATCCCAGAGTTCTGAAGGAACTAAAAAATGAAATTTCAGACCTATTAGTAAAATCATCCATTGTACCTGAAGACTGGAAGATAGCAAATGTAACCCCAATATTTAAAAAGAGCTCCAGGGTGATCCGGGAAACTACAGACCGGTTTGCCTGACTTCAGTGCCAGGAAAAATAGTGGAAAGTGTTCTAAACATCAAAATCACAGAACATATAGAAAGACATGGTTTAATGGAACAAAGTCAGCATGGCTTTACCCAAGGCAAGTCTTGCCTCACAAATCTGCTTCACTTTTTTGAAGGAGTTAATAAACATGTGGATAAAGGTGAACCGGTAGATGTAGTGTACTTGGATTTTCAGAAGGCGTTTGACAAAGTTCCTCATGAGAGGCTTCTAGGAAAAGTAAAAAGTCATGGGATAGGTGGCGATGTCCTTTTGTGGATTGCAAACTGGCTAAAAGTCAGGAAACAGAGAGTAGGATTAAGTGGACAATTTTCTCAGTGGAAGGGAGTGGGCAGTGGAGTGCCTCAGGGATCAGTATTGGGACCCTTACTTTTCATATATTTATAAATGATCTGGAAAGAAATACGACGAGTGAGATAATCAAATTTGCAGATGACACAAAATTGTTCAGAGTAGTTAAATCACAAGCAGATTGTGATAAATTGCAGGAAGAACTTGTGAGACTGGAAAACTGGGTTGCTGTGCTGCAAGGAGAGACTATAGGTAGTGAGTAGACAGGGTATGAGGGCATAACGAGTGGTAGATGATACACTCACACTTGTAGATATCTGTAATGTCTTCTTATAAGCAACTTGGAGTCTTCAGTATTCAGGAACAGGAGCCGCAGGCGAGTACTGGTTCCTGTAGGCAGTCTGAAATAGAACTTACAATAACTGTGTATGGGATGGCTTCTGGAATAGAAGAGAGGCTAGGAGAGGATTTAGGAACACAGGCCCTCGTGGAGCAAGTACCAGTTCCTATCTGTTAATCTGTAATAGTAAACCATAAGACATAGGTATACGATATCTTCTGAGGAAGAAGAAAGTCTGAGAAAGGTATTAGGAACAGAGGCCCTCGTGGAGCGAGTACCGGTTCCTATCTGTTAATCTGTAAGAGTAATCCATAAGATATAGGTATGCGATATCTTCTGAGAAAGACGAGAGTCTGAGATAGATATTAGGAACAGAGGCCCTCGTGGAGCGAGTACCGGTTCCTTTCTGCAAACTGTAATGGTAACTCACAATCTCCGTCCCTGCGATAACGTCTTAGGCTGAAGGGAGCCTTAGAGATAAGTATCAAGGGCCCTCGTGGAGCGAGTACCGGTTCCTTTCTGCAAACTGTAATGGTAACTCACAATCTCCGTCCCTGCGATAACGTCTTAGGCTGAAGGGAGTCTTAGAGATAAGTATCAAGGGCCCTCGTGGAGCGAGTACCGGTTCCGGTCTGTAATAGGACTCACAGTTCACGTCTGCGATCGCTTCCAGGCAATAGGAGTTTTCGGGAACGTAGGCCCTCGAGGAGCGAGTACCGGATCCCGTCCAACAATCTGAAATCAAGAAGAGAGCGGAGCCTCCGAGGAGCGGGTACTCCTGGTAAGTATGAAAAGGCCGAGCAGTGGAGAAAGGTTTCCCCTTGCTGACTCGGATCGTTGTTGCAAGTCCCGATGGAGTTCCTTGCTAACTCGTTTGTAGTTAGCAAACAAAGACCTTTTAAATTGAAAACGGATGACGTCACTACGGGGGGGGGATGCCCCCGAGGTTCGCACCCTAGATGGTATAAAGTCTGGAGTGCACGCGGGCACCCTTACGTCATCAGGAACATGGCGGATCCTGCGGCGTCAAGCCAGCCCGGGGACACCGGGACCAAGAGGCGGGGAGAAGCCGCGGCTGCATCTGTCCATCTGAGCCGAAGGGAGTCGCCACCAAGGTAGAGAGGGTGGAGCGAGGGCGGAAATAGGCACGAACGCAACAGACATTAAGTTAAGTACTGCGGTTAAGTAATGCTAATCATGGTTAAAGTTAAAGTTTTAACAAAAATAATTGTATGACTCTTTGGAAGCTTTCTGGACTGCACATAGCACAGATGGATTTACAAATTATTCACCAAGCAGCGATTTAACAAGTATTGATGAACGAACTGCACTGGAAGCTTTAAACAGCATAAATTTTAAATGAAAAAAATAATTTTGTGGTACTGCAATTACTTAATTAAGGGTGGCTGGTGGTTAGTTAATGATTGTTCTACTGTGTAAACTGTTATATGTAAAGCCTGTTGCTAATTTATTGTTCCCCTGTAAACCGAGGTGATGTATAGCTATACGTACCTCGGTATAAAAGAATCTATAAATACATAAATAAATAAATAAAATTATAACTGCTTACTACTAGGTAACCTGGATGGTACCATGATTAGGTTGTGATAAATTGCAGGAAGACCTTGTGAGACTGGAAAATTGGGCATCCAAATGGCAGATGAAATTAATGTGCATAAGTGCAAGGTGATGCATATAGGGAAAAATAACCCATGCTATAATTACACGATGTTGGGTTCCATATTAGGTGCTACAACCCAAGAAAGAGATCTAGGTGTCATAGTGGATAACACATTGAAATCGTCGGTTCAGTGTGCTGCGGCAGTCAAAAAAGCAAACAGAATGTGGGGAATTATTAGGAAGGGAATGATGAATAAAACGGAAAATGCCATAATGCCTCTGTATCGCTCCATGGTGAGACCGCACCTTGAATACTGTGTACAATTCTGGTCTCCGCATCTCAAAAAAGATATAATTGTGATGGAGAAGGTACAGAGAAGGGCTACCAAAATGATAAGGGGAATGGAACAGCTCCCCTATGAGGAAAGACTAAAGAGGTTAGGACTTTTCAGCTTGGAGAAGAGACAGCTAAGGGGGGATATGATAGAGGTCTTTAAGATCATGAGAGGTCTAGAACGGGTAGATGTGAATCGGTTATTTACTCTTTCGGATAGTAGAAAGACTAGGGGGCACTCCATGAAGTTAGCATGTGGCACATTTAAAACTAATCGGAGAAAGTTCTTTTTCACTCAACGCACAATTAAACTCTGGAATTTGTTGCCAGAGGATGTGGTTAGTGCAGTTAGTGTAGCTGTGTTTAAAAAAGGATTGGATAAGTTTTGGGAGGAGAAGTCCATTACCTGCTATTAAGTTCACATAGGGGCGGATTTTCAGACTCTGCGAATAGGCCTACTTTTGTTTGCGCTCCAGTACGCTGGATTTTAGCAGAAAGATAGCCGGCGCGCGCCGAGCCGCGCAGCCTACCCCGTTCCCTCTAACGCCCTCCCCTCACCTTCCCCTCCCTTCCTCTACCTAACCCACCCGCCGGCCCTGTCTACACCCCCCCCCCTTACCTTTCTCCGGGGATTTACGCCTCCCGGAGGGAGACGTAAATCCCCGCGCGCGAGCGGGCCTCCTGCGCGCCGGGCCGCGACCTGGGGCGGGTACGGAGGGCACGGCCACGCCCCCGGACCGCCCCAGGCCGTAGCCACGCCCCCGTACCCGCCCCCAAAACGCTGCCGACACGCCCCCGAAACGCCGCGACGACCGGGCCCGCCCCCGACACGCCCCCCTCGGAGAACCCCAGGACTTACGCGAGTCCCGGGCTCTGCGCGCGCCGGTAGGCCTATGTAAAATAGGCTCACCGGCGCGCAGGGCCCTGCTCGCCTAAATCTGCCGGTTTTGGGCGGATTTAGGCGAGCAGGGCTCTGAAAATCCGCCCCTTAGAGAATAGCCACTGCCATTAGCAATGGTTACATGGAATAGACTTAGCTTTTGGGTACTTGCCAGGTTCTTATGGCCTGGATTGGCCACTGTTGGAAACAGGATGCTGGGCTTGATGGGCCTTTGGTCTGACCCAGTATGGCATGTTCTTATGTTCTTATGTTCTTATATGAAACTACCACAGCTTACCTTTCATATTTGATTTTTAAGCATATTAAGCAGTAAGTTGCACATTCATTTTGATTTAGTGAGGTGGGTTATTCGTTTTCTTTCTACTGAGCAAATATTTCTCCACAGAGAGAGGGTGTGTCTGGAATATTCATCAGCTGTTTGGAAATATCTATTCTCTTTATTAGTATGGTTTTACAATTATGATTGATGTTTTATGAGGAATGGTGATGTTTCTGCTGCTTTTCCATTGCTGCACTGCATATAGACTCTGGCTTCTTGTGGTTTCCAGTTCAGTTTTTGTCTCTTTATGTTAAAATATATTTTTATTTTAAAATAAATCAAGAAGAATACCTATGGTATATATGTTTCTCTGATACTCACCATATGTAAGAAAAATATTAACACAGTACAACAAGCAGAACATCAACTAACAACTGTCTCCTATAAACCCCGCCCCCTTCAGCTTCCCACCCCCTTTATCATCTCTTTACTCTGTATTTGGTGAGCACCTCTCTGAGTTCTGCATTTATGAGCAAGGTGAGGTATTCCACTAGTGTGTAATTTCTATGAACAGATCTATAGTAGTATGGCTTGTTCTGTTTTCATAATAGGAGGTGTATTGGTGTTTCAGGGCCTGGTGTAATATTTGCATTGGTGCTTTTTTTTCTGGGTAGTGTTGTTGCTGTTTAAATGCCGGCAGTTAGTGGCTTTTTGAGGGCCCAGTCCACATCTAATATGCAGTACAATAGGCGTAATGCCCTATGGCTTTTGCCTTTTTGCAGGATTTTCTGACTGGTACCACAGCGATGCATGCAAATATAATACCCCTTCAATCTTCAGAGAGCTAACTGCATTATTCTGGTGTAGCAAAATGACACAGGCAGGTGGCATGTCATGGGGTGCCTGGCTGAGGTTAGGATACTCTCTCACAGGTGTGGTACAGGACTGCAGAGCTGGGCAAGGGCTGGCCTTCTGCCTAGCCAGCCCCTCCCCTGCAGATTGAGCCCTTGGGTTCTGGGGGCCAGGAGAGCTTGGCTTCAGTGACAGAGCATCATGGCTGGTCATGGCTGGAAAGTAGGCTGGCCTTCTGCCTAACTAGCCCCCTCCTCCTCAGGTTGAGCCCTTGGCTTCTGGAGACCTGGTAGGGCGTAGCTGAACGAGGTTGGAGAAGGCAGGACAGGCTGGATAAACAGGGCAAGCTAGACATTGCGGACAGAGACAGACTGAAAGCAGAGGTCTGGGTATGGCACAGGCAGGGAGCTGAGGACTGGATACTAGAACAGGCTGAACAAGACTGACCAGGGTACTAAGAAGGAACAAGGACTGGATACAGATACAGGCTTGTACAGGGCACTGAGCAGGGACTGGGACTGGATACGGACACAGGCTTGGGCAGGATACCGAGTAGAGGACTGTGACCGGACACAGACTGGGGCAAGGCAAGGCAATAGCAAGGTGGGGAATGGATACAAGGAACTGGACTGGGCAGGACAAGACCAGACAAGAGCAGGGCTAGACAAGACAGACCAGGACAGGACCGGACCAGGACTAGACAATACAGAACAAAGAACACTGAGGCCTGAAGGCAGCAATACAGAAGGCCCATAGGCCACTAAGCATAAGGCCTAGAGGCCACTAGGTGAGAGGTAAAGCCTAAGCAGGCCACACAGTGAGATCTAAAATAAGAGCAGGCCCAGAGGCCACAAGGCAAGGTAAGGCCTGAGTAGGCCCTCAGAGCAAGGTAAAGGAGACAGTAGTCCCGGAGGCCACAAGGCAAGGTAAGGCCTGAGTAGGCCCTCAGAGCAAGGTAAAGGAGACAGTAGGCCCGGAGGCCACAAGGCAAGGTAAGGCCTGAGTAGGCCCTCAGAGCAAGGTAAAGGAGACAGTAGTCCCGGAGGCCACAAGGCAAGGTAAGGCCTGAGTAGGCCCTCAGAGCAAGGTAAAGGAGGCAGTAGTCCCGGAGGCCACAAGGCAAGGTAAGGCCTGAGTAGGCCCTCAGAGCAAGGTAAAGGAGGCAGTAGTCCCGGAGGCCACAAGGCAAGGTAAGGCATGAGAAAGCCACAGAGCAAGATACAAAGAGACAGATGGCCCAGAGGCCACAAGGCATGGAGCAAGTTAAAGGCGGCTAGATCAGAGAGATCCATGGTTCTGGGCAAGACAGGGTTAAATGGGGCTGGAGCTTTGGTGTGGTGTGGTGTAAGAGGAGCTTGGCAAGGCTGGAGGTGAAGCTCTTTGAGGCCCCTGGTGGAGGGGAGGCTACACGACAGGCTGAACCAAGGCACGGAGAGCCTGTGAGACAGGCAAAACCATGACAAGTCATTTTATAGAGTAACCAATTTATTGAGGCAAGAGGTTTCGAAAGTCACACTGCCACCTGCTTCGGTTATTTTTTTATCTCCAGTCTTATACATCTCGCACACCCCCCTTTCACACCCCCCCCCCCCATCCCCATTAGCTCCTTTTTCAGCTATGGTCCCTACACTACTTCCCTCTCACGTCCCCTCCAGCGCTGCTTTCAATCTCCCACTCAGAAAGGTCACCAGACGAAACGATACCCTGGGTAAGGGTTATTTTGGTAGCACCCCTTCCCTTTCAGGTTCGTGTGCTCACGGAGTGACTCAAAAGGGTGCTACGGTGCCCCTGGCTAAGCACGCCAGGTGGTCCATCCTTCTTGCCACCTCTTACAATGGCTCGGCCCCCACTATATACCCTCCTCTCAGCCTATCAATTGCCAGCTTCCCCCACTCCTCTTCCTGACAATAATCTGAATGATAATCTTAACAGAAAAAGAGCAGCGGTGCCTCAGGTGGCTCCTCTCCCTCACGCTGCGAGACGCTGCCTGAGACACTCTACTACCGCGTGTTTCACTTCAAAGCAATAGAGAAGGAGTAGGCACTGCCACTCTCCCCCTCCCACTGCCAGCCCCATCAGCATGGGGGGAGAAGGGAGGAGCGGACACTACCCTAACCCCTAGACCAGTCCCCAAAAGCCCTTCCTGCCTTGCAGTCGGTCTGCTGAAGACCACAGATGCCACAGCAAGGGTTACATTTTGTGGCTCTTGCTGGAGCCATGTGATTTTCGGAGGTCACAGGCCCTGATTTTGTGCGTATCTGCTCAATTCCCAGTCAGTCCTCCCTCCCCTCTCAATCCCCCTAGTCCTTCCAGCCTTCCATCAATGGCTCTGCCCCAAACAAGTCTCAATTAACTCCCGCAGTGCTCCCAAGCAAACCCCTTCTGCTTCAGACCCCCCCTCCCCGGCCTCCCAAACTTAATCTCCCTTATTTCAGCAGCTCACTCATCAGGCCTCTAGCAGTGCAGTTGCTTCCTTACTTCCTAACTGGTTCAAAAGTTGATTTCTAATGACTTGATGATGTCAGAATCTTTTCTGGGGTGGGGGGAGCATATTTTTCACCTCCCATTTTTGACCACTTCGAGGACAATTTCCCCCAAAGCATTTACCCCGGTACAATGGCCTGACTGTAAAAAAAACCAAAACAACCCCTCCTCAAATGCAGCTTAAAGCCCGGCGGGCTCCAGAGCAGGTTACACAGAGGCGTTCTGTGGTCAAGCAAAGGCTGAGGAATAAATCAGCACCTGCACCTTTCAGCTGGACTCGCCCCTCGGCCACACAAACAGCTGCACCAGCTCATTTTCAAAGGAGAAAAATGAAAACGCGGGTTTCCTCAACCCCGCACAACCCCCCCTCCACCCGTGTGGGTCATTTTCTAACTGCCTGCATACATTTGCAGACTCTTGCACAATCAAATTCCTTTGAAAAATATCCTGGCCAGCCTCCCCCCACAAATTATGCCGGGCTAATCTGTGTGGGGAGGCCTCCGGAGAATATTTATGTGCAGAGTTTACAAAACCGAAAAGCATGCCCATGAATCCAGACCCCGCCCACAGACGTACATATGGCGTATGTTGTGTAATTTAATTGCATATCAGGCAGGCCCGGATTCTGCAGATAAAGCATTGTTTACCCTCACACCTCCCTTTGAAAATGGACATCTCGGGGATAATTTTGCAACATGGTGCACCAATAAAAAGCTGGCCAAATACATGCATAAGTTACAAAAATGTTCACAGCAGGCTTCTACGCGCAACTCTGCTCTGAAAAGTATCCCACCGTACATGCCCTGTATAGATTCCGCCTGCTAAACGTTTCCAGGAATATTTTACACACATACTTTAAAAATTCCACAAGAATGCCAAGTCCAAAGCCCTCCCCCAACTCCATCCACAGGACACTCCACTCGGTCCAAATAAACTTACACAAAAACATAACACAGGTACGCAAGTTCATCCAAATATCAGACAGGCAGATTGGCAAAGGGCCATGTCAGCGTATAAAAAACACTGTTTTACCCACAGAAGTCCCTTTGAAAATCACCCTGTGATTACTTGGGCAACACATGTCTAATTTGTAAGGCCAATGAAGATTCCTGAATATGATTTTCCTACAATAAATATGATTACATGTCTCTGCGTGCAAAACGGCACAATGGGACTGGTTGGGTCTCACCGAGTACACCTGGGTGAGATGGCAAAATTAAGTACAAGACTAGGCCTCTGAACTGAGATCTGGCACAAGTCACATTATGAAACATAATCAAACATCCAGGCAATACAAGTCACACCCGGGATCTAACACAACGGCCATTCTCACTAAAAACCACTGCCCAGTTAACGAGGGGAGATCACCTTGAATCTCACCACTGCCCTAATCTCTATTCATACCCCTCATGGTTTAAGGCTAGTTACCCATGGCCCAAGATCATCCATCTTTGTTAATCTAAGAATGAGGCCCATGTATCCTCCCCTCTGACCACACCTTTATATTCTCACCAGTCTCGTCTCCCTTTCAAATATACCCATCCCCCAATGCACACCCTACATCATCTATGCTGTCATCTGTCACTCCCCCACAGCTAGGGATCCTCTGTGCTTATCCAAGGCTTTACCTCTCACTCCCCCACAGCTAAGGATCCTCTGTGCTTATCCCAGGCTTTACCTCTCACTCCCTCCACAGCTAAGGATCCTCTGTGCTTATCCCAGGCTTTACCTCTCACTCCCTCCACAGCTAAGGATCCTCTGTGCTTATCCCAGGCTTTACCTCTCACTCCTCCACAGCTAAGGATCCTCTGTGCTTATCCCAGGCTTTACTTCTCACTCCCTCACAGCTAAGGATCCTCTGTGCTTATCCCAGGCTTTACCTCTCACTCTCCCACAGCTAAGGATCCTCTGTGCTTATCCCAGGCTTTACCCCTCCCTCCTCACAGCTAAGGATCCTCTGAGCTTTATCCCAGGCTTTACCCCTCCTCCCCCACAGCTAAGGATCTCTGTGCTTATCCCAGGCTTTACCCCCTCACTCCCTCACAGCTAAGGATCCTCGTGCTTATCCCAGGCTTTACCCCTCACTCCCTCACAGCTAAGGATTCCTCTGTGCTTATCCCAGGCTTTACCCCTCACTCCCTCACAGTAAGGATCCTCTGTGCTTATCCCAGGCTTTTACCCCTCACTCCCCCACAGCTAAGGATCCTCTGTGCTCTATCCCAGGCTTTACCCCCTCACTCCCTCACAGCTAAGGATCCTCTGTGCTTATCCCAGGCTTTACCCCCTCACTCCCCCACAGCTACGGATCCTCTGTGCTTATCCCAGGCTTTACCCCTCACTCCCTCACAGCTAAGGATCCTCTGTGCTTTATTTCAGATTTTATTCTTCATTCCTCTAAAGATAAGGGTCCTCAATGCTTATCCCAGGCTTTACCCCCTTGGTCCCTTTCAACTAAAGATCCTTTGGGTGCATCCTAAGCTCTCCTCATTATTATCCCCAGCAAAGGATCACAACAGCACACCACTACCAGACACCAAATGCACAATCGGGCCGATACAGTACAGTGCGCTCCGATGGACGCGCGTTTTCCCTTACCCCTTATTCAGTAAGGGGCCGAAAATACGCGTCCAACCCGCCAAACCTAATAGTGCCCTCGACATGCAAATGCATGTTGATGGCTCTATTAGGTATTCCCACGAGATTCAGAAAACAAAATGTGCAGCCAA